>NC_133617.1:600758782-601058782 GCF_048593235.1 Sminthopsis crassicaudata
GAAAGGAGAAGGGCGAAGAAGGGAGAAAGGAGAAGGGGGAAGAAGGGAGAAAGGAGAAGGGAGAAGGGTATATGGTCTTACAGGTAGTGACCTTCAGCTGGTCATTTATTTAGCTGACTGTATCTTGTTTTCCTCATCAGAAAAAAAATGAGAGTGTGGGAGTAGATGGCCTTCAAGATTCCTTTCAGCTCTAGATTTATGCTGCTATAATAATCATCATAACTGAAATTTATATATATTGTGTTCTAAGAGAGGTAGTATAGCATGGTGGATAAATCCTAAGTTTTAAAACCAGCAAAACTTGGATTGGATCCTGGCTTCTTATACATTCTGGCTGTGCTACCTTGGCAAATCAAATTAACCTCTTAAGTGATTTAACTCTTTGAGATGCTAAGCTACAGAAATCATAAACCCTGGCTCTATCCCTAATTTTTCTAATCAACAACATAAGTTCAAGTTTATACATATACACCTGTGTACACTATAATATATACTATATTATAGTGTACACACATGTATATTTATTTATACTTCTATATATATAATATATACTTCTATATATAATATATACTTAATATATAATATCTCTCTGTATATGTATATACATACATTCACACATATATATATATATTGCATTGCTTTCTGAAAACTATGTGAGGTAGGTATTATGGGTATGATTCCCATTTAACAGATGATGAAACTAAGACTAGTAGAAATGACTTGCTCAAGTGATAAAGTTAGTAAATGACAGAGATGAGATTCGAACCCAGATCCTTCAGATATCAAGTCCAGGGTTAAGCACCACTATATCCCCTTCCTCCAAGAGCCAGAATTGAAGTAAGTAATGGCAATGCCAGAACTGCAGCTCTCCCACCACCAGTCTAGGGCTTCAATACTCTTTCTATCACACCAGGTGAAGAACTGGTTTGCTCCAGTTTATTTTCCCCAAATTTTCCAAAGTTCTGTGATAATGACATAGTATGAATGATCAAACAGAACCTAGAAGAGTTTGGAAAATGCCTGAGAGAGACTTCTGGGGCAACAAGATTATAGATGGAATATTTTCTCTTATCCCCACAACCTCCCAATCTTCTCTAAAACAGTAATTATCCAACAACGATAAAGCAATTCACCAGCACCCTTCAAAAGCAAAAACCAGCAATGCAAATGCACCAGTGCTGCAAAGCTCGGAACTGCTGGTATTTGGGGAAACAGACTCTGATTTGCTGGTGCTGGCACAGAGAATTAAAAAGTAAAAGGATTAGGAGAGACCTCAAAGACAGGGCACTGCAAAGGGGCAGCTGTGCAGCACTCGGACAAGCCTGAGGGAGTACAGCATCTCTCTGGGGACCATTTTGACCATACACACATTAGTTAGGGTAGAGACTTAATCTGGTGAGCCATGAATTACCCAACACAGAAGGATGAGATATTTGAGATCCAGGCCCTAGAAAAACCAGTTAAAGGAAAGAAACCAAGAAGTGAAGGGTAAGAGAGAAAGAAGACTGAAAGTACTAAAGGTAACAGGAAGAAGAAAACTTAGAGATCTTGAACATAAATAGAGAAATCAACAGGAAAAACAAAAGGAGATATGACCTCGAGGTTTAGCAAAACAATTTTCAGGCCTATGTAAATAAATAATGAAGGAAAAAAAAGAATTTGAGGAAAAACATGGAAACTAAACATGATGTTTCCTGAATAGCTTATAAGAAAAAATGAAAAATTATGAAAGTAGAAATTATCTTGCACAACAAAAATAATGATCAGAATAGAAAATTTTAAATCCACAGTTTCCCACAGTAGCAAACCTTCACCAAAAAAAAAAAAAAAACAAAGCCAAACAAAAGAGACAGCAATAGATTGACCATGCAAATGCACAAAAATGAAGGACAACCTAGAAGGAAAAAAAACATTAAATATGCTGATCATGCAAACAAAAACATACTGAATTCAAAAAATAGGATGAATAAAGACAAACTAAGGATCATAGACCTTCCAGAAGAACACAAGACTCTCCCCCCAAAAAAATAATTTAAAAATTATAATGATGGAAAATAATAGAAGAAAAAACTGTCCCAGAACTTCTAAACATGAAAAATGAAAATCCAAATGAAAGAATTCACAGATCACCTCTAGTGAGGGAAAAAACCCAAGGCTGCCAACTCCAAGAAATATAGTAGTAAAATTTGACAATTCAATTCAGAAACAAGTTCTACAAGGCATAAAGAGGAAGACATTCAAATCCAAAAGAAAGAATTTATATAAATTTGAATAACTCAAAGCTATTTTTGTACTCATCTGCAATAGTTAGCATTATTCTGGATGTTAGTTATGATGGAAAAGAGGAATCCATGGAGGAAGCCATATAATTCAGGCAGAAAATGTTTAGAGAGAAGACTATAGAATGGATAAGTTTGAAAGCAAGGGCTAGCAATGAGGAGATGGTAAACTTTATGGTCTTTAAAAGAAAAGACCTTAAAGGGAGTGAGTGAGGAAGAAAAGAAAAAGATTGAGAAGCAGGGAGAGGAGGGATGGGGATGAGGGAGGTTCCACTGAGAAATGCCTCTCTGGGTAAAGAGAGATAATTGGTAAAGCGAGATGAGGACCTTACACTGGATGAGAACTGGAGAATTTGGTATTGGAAAACTCATGTGTCCTGGAGGAAAGGGAGAACTCGGAAGAAAGGAAGAGAGTTTCAGGTAAATATAGAAGAAAAGGTCAACAAGAGAGGGTATAGGACAATGATAAACTGCTGAAGGAGAGGAGAAAAGGGGGAAGTAGAAGAGAGCTGGCAGGAATAGGGTCACCTTAAAAGCAACTTAAAGACATTGAAGGAAAATAATACTGTGTTTACAAAGAGATAAATGCAAATGACCAGTTTCTTCACAGATAACATACATCTATGATAAGAAAGGAAGTCATCCAATGGGGAGAATCTTTTATTATCAGATTGCTCTTGAAAGAGTTTGGTAGCTAAAATATGTAAACAATTAATAACCACATATAGACTAATAGTATTCCCCCAATAGATAAATGAAAAAATAAGAGAAATGCAAATCAAAGCAACTTAAGCTAGAATATACTATAAAATATTTAATATGTATGGGAATGCCTGCCATCTAGGGGAGGGGTGGAGGGAAGGAGGGGAAAAATTAGGAACAGAAGGGAATACAAGGGATAATGTTGTAAAAAAAAAAAAAAATACCTATGAATATGTACTGTCAAAGAAAATGTTATAATTATAAAAATTTAAAAAAAAGCAACCTAAGGTTTCACTTCACTTCCTGCAAAGTGATACAAATGACCTTGGTAGCAGTATTGAAGGGAGCTGTTTAAAGGTAGGCACATAGATTCCTGATGGGAGTCTGAAATGGTATAACCATTGTAGAAAGTAATGGATTATGCAAATAAAGTGACTAAAATGCCCATGCCCTTTGAATCAGAGACTTCATTACTAACTTATACCATGCAAGAAAAAAGACCATTTATACTCCAAAATATTTGTAGCAACACTTTTTTGGTGATAGCTAAAAAAATGAAAAAATGATAGACATCTATCAAGTGGGGAATAGCTAATTGTGGTATATGGATATAATGGAATATTACTGTACTGAAAGAAATTATGTATGATGATGAATACAGAGCAGCATAGAAAGATCTAAATAAACTGATGCAGAATAAAGCAAGAGGATCCAAGAAAACAAATATTTATAGTAGCTATGGCTATGTAAATAAACAAAGACATACCAAAAAAAATTTTTAAAATGCAATAGAATTATGAAGATCAAATGGGACACAAACAAGACATGAGGAGACACCCCCAAGCTATCCCTTCTTGGAAATAGTTAAGTCCACTGTTCTATACAATGCACGTATTTTCAGACTTTGTACACATGTCCATAAGTAGTGCTGACTTTTTGCCTTTCCAAAAAGTGCTATTTATCCTCTAGGATGGCTCTGAGGAAGTGGTAAGGATCCATGGGATACCATGGCATGCGAGAAACAGAAAATATCGATAAAAGCTTATTTTTAAGAAATTCCTGAGAGGATTCCGGCTGCATACCTCATTTCCCAGGCATTGAAGACAAGACTAGAATCATGTTTTTCATTTAACTGACAGTGAAACCTCTAGTTGAAATCCACACAAAAAAGCAGATAAGCATTATTTTTGTAGAAAGTAGCAAGGAGGTAGCCCAGGAATTCAATTGGCTGCTTGTAAAAACAAATGTGTTCTGTCATTCTGTATTCTTGACTCTGGATCACCCAAGTGAACTCTATCACCCAGTTCCTCCACCATTGGCTCATAACCCACCTCTGGCTCCCAAAGTTGACCGACCTCAGAGTGAGTCCAGGTCAGCAAGACTTTTAACAGTCTCTCTCCCTCCAAAGGGGTTTCCCTATCTACTGGCCTTTTCTTCCTTCATAACTAGGGTAAACACACTCTTTTCCTGTTCAACAATAACACACAACTTGAATAACACTCTTATCTCCTGAGATTAGACATGGGGAAATTGTTTTTGGGATTACCACCATTCATCTATAAAGCTGGTTTACTATAGGTTTGTTCAGTTTAGGTCAACCCCAGCAATCCTCTTGATTATTAGGGATGAAATGAAGTAGCCAGTTAAATACTGGACTTCTTTTGGGACCTTCAGATGACCTGTTTTCTTCTCGGATGAAAGAAAATTTAACTAAAAATATGCAGCTCTGAAGCTACCAGCAAGTCTCTTAGGACCTTACACCGTGCTTCTGTCTGTGCTGCATTCATCAGAAACCCAATCCAGTCTGAGCTTTAGGGACGCAGCCTTTCTAGCAACGCCATTCTTTGAAAGTGTGTTCTAGAAACCCCTGCTGTTCCAGTTTAGTGAAATTGATGATCAAAGTAAGTAGTTGTGTGCCAAAATGATGAATTTTACAGATTACCCCAACAGAGAGAAAGTAATAGAATCCTGAGGTTGTTCCATTTGGCTGAAATGCAAAATGCATGAAGGAGAATAATGTGAAACAAAGTTGGAATGATAGGTTAGAGTCAGACTATGGAGGGTTTAGGAGTATCTTTTTTTTAGAGGTAATAGGGAATCAAGGAATATTGCTGAGTAAGAGAGTGACATTGTCAGTTGTTTGAGAAAGGCTTAAATTAAATTAAACTTTTTGGTCTGAGGAGTCCTTTGAACTTTTAAACATTACTGAAGCCCACCCAACCCAGCGACCAAGAACTTTTCTTTATGGGGGTTGTAGCTATCTCTATTTACCGTACTAAAAATTAAACACCTTATTATTAGGAAAATAATTAAAGGAATACTATGTCAGGAATAAAAAGATGAAGTTGTTGGAAAGAGGAAATTGAGCTGAAGCAATAAATACATGCATTTTTGGAGGTATTTTTATTGTTGTTCAGTTGTTTCAGTTGTGTCCAACTCCTTATGATAAAGTTTCTTCATGATCCATTTGAGATTTTCTTGGCAAAGATGCTGGAGCCTTTTGCCATTTCCTTCTCCACCATATTTTATAGATGAGGAATTGAGGCAAACAGGATTAAGTGACTTGCCTTGGGTCATATAGTAATATAACTAGTAAGTGTCTGAGGCCGGAGTTGAATTCATGAAGATGAGTTTTCCTGATTCCAAGCCTAGAGCTCCATCCACTGTGAAACCTACTTAAGCATCTCAAAGAGAGGAATATTCCAAAAATAGAATGCAATACAAATTTTACTGCCTCCCAAAAAAATTAAGAATCTTGGAACTATAGAAAAATAGTGAGGAAAATAAGAGTAAAGGGAGGATAGTGTCATCAGATGTCAAGTGATGTAACAAAAGGGGATCATAAACTGCCTAAATGTGAACCAGAAACAACCGGAAACCATAGGTGAGAAAAATTACTTCTTGTTTACTAGAACTAGTTTAACTAGTTAACTATAGTTAACTAGTTACTAACAGTTTAACTAGAACTATTGAGAAAACAAGAAAAGTTTTTCAGAAAGTATCTTTAAAGCAACATCTTATCCCAGATATGACAATAAGTTACAAATGGAAACATGATCTGAATATAAATATAAAGGGTTCATGCATCCTTATCTATGGGTTAGTACCCCTTATTTCTATTAATTTGACACCAATACTCTAAAACACTAATAACAATTGGAAAGCTGCTGATTAAAAAAAAAACTCTGAAGTTTAATCTTAAATTCTGCATATTAGAAAAAGTGCTAAAAATGAAATCAACAAATATTGAAAACAAGCACAGTAAAGTTATGAAATGGTCCAATTCTTCTGGATTTTAATTTATAATTATCTAAGAAAAATCACTATAATATTTATACAATTTGATTCAGTAATCTAACTACTTGGCATAGATCTCAAAGGAATCAGAAAAAATATCTAATACATACACAATTATTCACAGCAGCACTCTTCATGGTGGTTAAAAAATAGGTAAGCCATCAATTGGGAAAGAGCTGAAAAAACATGATAGACAAATGTAACGATGTATTATTGTGCAGTGAGAAATGATAAATATGAGGAAATCAGGAAACAAGGGAAGAATTGTATAAACTGATACAGAGCTAAATAAACAGAAACAAAAGAATACTGCTCACCATAACAATAATGTATATAAGAAAGAAAATCTAGATCTGAACAAATGAAACATCCAATAATGGCCTGAGAGAACAGACAATGAAATATTCCTACCTCTTCCCAGCAGACAGAGGCCTGTGCACATTGCCAGACTCAGTCACTGGATGAGGTGCAATTTGTATTTAGCTATTTTTTGTTAGATTAAGTTTAATTTGTAGGAAAGAATAAGGAGAAATACTTCTAGAAAAAACAAGGTAATTACAAAAAAAAAAGTCTTTCCCTCTGCATATTTCAGTGTCCAGAAGACTCTGGATGTAGAATAATGAGGGGAAAATAAAAGTAATGGTTAGTAAGGATATAAGGAGTGTATATATGTCTCTGTATGTGCCTATATACACATATATATTTATATTAATATATATTATATATGTACATATACACACACACATTCATAGAGATGATAGTTGAGATCTTGGCTACCATATTAAACTAAGGAAACTACAGTGTTTCCAATGATCCTTTTTTGTCCCCAGCCCCCTTGCCATGATGGCCTGGTATCCAAGAGAAAATACCTATTTCAGTACATTGCTGGTTTATTCATTACACGATCTGGCACAGCCAAGGCTGCAGCTGGGAACCACAAATTCCAGCCAATAATCCAAAGTCCTTAACAATTTCGCAGAATCTTATGTCACTGAATGATATAACACAGATAAGTGATAAATGTGACCTACTACTCTCATTATCATTATTATTATTAACCTACTTTTTCCCTAATCCTATGTTCACACCACATTCCTTGACACATCTCATATACTTATGGCTTCAACTCTTAATTTTATTTCATGACAGTTCTGGATACCCATCAGTGAGTTTTGTTTTTATTTTTGCTTGTTCATATTTTCAGTTATTTATCCATCATGACTCCATTTGAGGTTTTCTTGGCAAAGATAATGGAATAGTTTGCCATTTCCTTCTTCAGGTCATTTTACAGATGAGGAAACTGAGACAAACAGGGTTAAATGACTTATCTGGGGTTACACGTTAGTAAGTGTCTGAGGCCATATCTGAACTCAGATCTTTCTGACTCCAGTCCCAGAACTCTATTCACTGCACCATCTAGCTGCCTACACCTATGGCTATTCCAAAATGAGCTTCTACATTTCTAAGTCCACTATAGCAACTTTTACTTTAATTTGACATCCTGATCCTCTTCTTCTGGCCTTTCTCTTTCTTGCAGCCTGATACCAGGTGTGCACCTTTGTTTATATGAGGGCTTCTCATTTTTCTAGTTTCTTCTACATCAAAAACTCATTCACATTGCCCTACTTGATCAATCATTGATTTCATCAACTCTTGATTGAATACCTGCAATGGTGGAAAAGAAGGGGAATGGACAAATGTCCATTCCATTTTTGGATGCTTCGAATTTTTAGGAAAGTTTTGTGTCTAAATTGTGTCCAATATTATAGCCAAAAATGCTTCTTGGCAACTTTTACCTTGCTTATATTTTTGTTTTAAATTATAAATTCTACATGAAATTCCTTCAAATACCTGCATGTGACTGTCCTATCTCCCCTGTCATCTCTTCTACAGGTCTACATTTTCTACAGGTTCGTTTTCTTTGACTTGCTCTTTTATGGACTGATCTCACCCAGGTTGCCCTCATCTGACCGTTCTTTCCAAAATGGGGCACTCAGAAACGAGCACAGGACTTCAGGAAAGGTCTGAGCAACAATGAGTAAAGCAAGAATGTAAGTGCCTCATGCTTTTTTTTTTAAGTAATCAAACCTCAGAGTAGCCTTTTTAGCAGTCAGACTACATTTCCGTCTCATATTGATCTTGAAGTCCGTGAAATCCTCCAGATCCTTTTCAAAAAATTCAATGACCCTTTTTAAAAATCCATTTAGCCATGGCATACCAATCTTGTGTACTTGAGGATGATCTTTTTTCATTCCAAATGTAAGACTTTACATTTATCTCTATTAAATATCTATCATTCAGCTCAACACTGTAATCTGTCAAGATCTTTTTGCCACCTATTACTTCCTTTGGGGCCCCCCTCATTCTTGAATCTATGTGCGCATAAATAATTCATTCACTTTGGTCTACTGAGTAATTCTAATAATCTAATTTTTTTTTACTATTGTAAGAGCATCTATCTTTTAACACTAATATTCTGTAAAACATAGAAAGTTATATTGAAAATATAAAAATTACAAATAACCTAAAACAATAAAAATATATATGTAAATATGAGTAGTCTAAAGCATGTTATTAATGTTGACTTACATGCAAGAAATTGAATAATACATTATTGACCATAAAAAGGATAAACTGATCACATTATAAGGATAACAGGAGAGATAAACCTTTCCGATATATTGGTACCCCAAGATAATTCTCCTGCATATGGAGATTTTATGGGAATACATGAATAAGAATCAGAGGAGAATAGAAAGCAGAGGAGCATAGTAATGTGCCCTGGTGGAAGATTTAAATACATTGATAATATGGTGAATGAGGCAAAGTATATATAGTTAAGCAATATTAAAAATTTTGAGTAATGGATTTATTTTTCTTGAATGTATAAACTAAGACCCTAAAAACTCAGAATTAATCTGTGAGCAGGGATGGAACATCATGCTTTGCTTCCATCCAGATGTTAATAAGTATACATTTCTGCACAATGAAAAACCATTTGCTCACATACCAGATACTCTAGCCTTTAGCAAAGTAGCTGGGAATATAATAACAATTTTAAAGTAGATACTAACTCAGCATTAGAGAAGGGAGTAAGGAGCCATATACAGAATTGGTTTATGTTATGTTAGTATTTTTATTATTTTGGTAGGGTATGTTTGGCTTATCAGCAATTGGGAAACGACTATCAAGATGCTCTATCACCAGCTAAGATATTTTTGTAGGAGTCACCCATTTGGTTTGAAAGATTCTGGGAAAGTTGATTCTGTGACAAGAAGATGCCAATTTTACATTGCCTAGAAAATGGTGTTAAGCTCAGAACTTCGGAAGCCATTTTACAAAAATAGAAGATTTAGCAATGACTGCAAAAATAAATTGTGATGAAATAATTTGGAAAATAAAACCTCTGCTATAAATTAATGGCTTCATTCCTAAAAAAAAACAAAATAAAATAAATGAAAAGCCCTACAATATCACTTTACCTGAAGACTATTAATAAAAAATCAAAATGCAGCTTTGTCTATATTTGAGGCATATAATTGCAAATGCTTGCTATCTTTTAGGAACTGAATACTCATAGAGGGTTTGGATGTATTTTTTGGCATTTGTAACAGAGTCCAAGACCAGATAGCTTGTATTTTCTGGACCCTATACCCCAGAATTTCAATATTTTCAAAATAATATTGTAATACTTTACCTTGAGTTTCTAAAGCATATTTGTCCAAAGAAAACAAAGAGTTTCCTACAATACTCAGATTATCTCTTTCTTTTTTACAGAAATAAAAAGGAAGAGCCCTATGGAAAAATCCATTTTTCTAAATACTTTTCATTTTGGACTCAGATATTGGAGCAGAAATCCAAACAGTATATGGGGCTTTTAATGATTGTTACCTCTCTAATACATTCCTTAGTTGGCCAGAGTCATTTACCTTCTTTAGTCTCAATTTTAAAAATTTGTCACAAGAGGTTATTTAGATGAATGCTTTGCCATATAGGGCTGGTGGAAGTTTTTGGAACTGAATAATGTTTAGTGAATAAATGGAAGAAGAAAAAACAATCTGTGTGATTATGGCCAGTTTCCTATTCTGTAAAACGAATATATCAGACTCGATGGACTCTAAGATTTCTCATGTCTAAATCTATCGTCTTATGAAACCATGAAAGATTTGAGGCATTTTTTCCCATGTGATTTCTTCTTTTGAAAATTGCCTGTTCATAAATCCTGTAACTACTTAAAGATAAATATGTGCAGAAATAAAGAACTAGACTATCATTCCCAAAGTATATTATTCTGAGTGTTTAATGGATAGAGGGGTAGATATAGAGCCAAGAAGAACTGGGTTCAAATTCTACTTTTAATATACTAGCTGTGTGACCATTAGCAAATCTGTGAAGGAAGTTTCTGTTTTAAGTAAGTTTTTATTGATGACTTGTTTTTTTCACTGTTGTTTTCCCTAGTGTCCTTCCTGCTTCTCTTCCCAGGAGCTGTCATATAACAAATAATGACATTTTTAAAGACAAAAAAAAAGAGGAAAGAACCAGCATAATTCATCAATACATTGAAAAAGTATGAAATTTTATTCGATGGACAACTCTTATGGACTTCCTGTTCTTTGTACTTTGGGAACTTGGGCCATCCAATTTCACAGATAAATAATATGGAGTATATGGATTTTCTCATATTTATTCTTTCAAACCATGCTTGCTCTTTATAATTTTGAAGCATTCACTTTTGATTTTGTTTAATATGATTGTGCTATCTATTGAAATCACTGCAGTCATTATATATACTTTTTTCTTGATTATGCCTATTTTATTTTGAATAAGTTTATGTAGAGATTTCCATGCTTCTTTGTATTTGTTTCCCACATCCTTTCTTTCCCCCTAATGAATATAAATGCAAAATAAATTATTTTTATACTTAAACATTTTTCTTAATTTTGAGTTCCAAATTATTTTCTTCCCTTCTTTCTTGAGAAGGCAAATAATTTGACATAGATTATACATGTGTGGTCATGCAAAATGTATTTTCATATTAGCCATGTTGTGAAACAAAACACAGACATTTTACACACACACACCAAGAGAAATAATGGTAGTAAAAATAAAGTTTTCTTGGATCCTTATTCAGACTCCATCAGTTCTTTCTCTGGAGATGAATAGCAATTTTTAATCTTAAGTCTTCCAGAATTGTCTTGGTTCATTATGTTGATCAGAATAGCTAAGATATTCACAATTGATCACACAATGTAGCTGTTCTTATGGTTCTGCTTATTTCACTATGCAGCAGTTCACAGAAATCTTCCCATTTCCTGCTCATCATTTCTCATTACATAATAGTATACCACAATTCAGCCATTCCCCAATTGTTGAACAGCCTCTCATTTCCCAGTCCCCATATAGTTTCTTATATAGCAGCAATCTCCTAATATATTCATTTACAACAATTTGTCTAGCAGATATTCCTCAATTGATGGGCATCTACTGTGTTCCCAATTTTCCGCTATTACAATAAATGCTACTATAAATATTTTGATAATTTTTTTTTAATCAGTGACATCCTTAGAACATAAGTTGGGTAATAGAATCTCTAAGTCACAGGGTATAGAGACTTTAGCCACTTTATTTGCATCATTGCACAGATCCATAAACAATACAATTGTATGCTGATTTTTTCATAATCTCTCCAGCATCGATTATGTCCATCTTTTGTCATCTTTGTCAATTTTCAGGGTATAAAGTGAAACCTAAGAGGGTTTTTTTTAAATTGCATTTATCTTTAATGATTCTGAGACATTCTCTCATACAGTCGTTAATAGTTCGTTATTTTTCTCAGAACTCTTTGTTCATATCCTTATCTACGGAGGAATTTCTTTTGGTATTTCACAGATAGCAATTAAAAATTGACTTCCTCTGTGCTTCATATTTGCCATGTGATCAGTCTGACTCCTTTCCTCATCACATATGTCTCTGATGATATATTTTACAGATGCCTAAATTAAAACACTTGAGAGAGAACCTTCATACCAAACTTGACCTTTCCTTTAAAAAAGGGGGGGGTGTTTTGCATTTAATATCTTTATTTTCACATAGTACCACATGGAGATTTTCTTTGGTTTTCTTTGGCTTGCTTTGAATTCTTCTGTTTCAGCCAAGAGAAACTGTTCATTTTATACTTGGGGTATGTGGATGTGGATTTACTATATTAAATATCTGTGGATAAAGCCACTTCTCAAAAGAAAGAGAAAATTCGTTGAGTTTTATAGATCCTTCCACTTACTTGCCAGGGCTCTAAGACTTATCAAGAAAAAAGGAGCTTGTGTGTTCTGATCCTAAGACTAGTCTCTGGGTGATACTCCTACACACCTGATGGGTTCAGCTCATTGCCGCATGAACCAGGGCGTGAGAACAGGCCCCCAGTGATTAATTCTCCAAGTCTGACTCTCTAAGAGCTCCTATTTGAAAAAGACCTCTTTCTAAAACTGAAGAGTGTGATTACAGTAATGGACCAAGCTGGGGCTCCAAGGTGTTTCGCTTTTAATATTTCTTTGCAGAAATCTATTCATTTAAATAAAATATGTTTTGTCATATAATAGGAGCTGAGAGAAAAAAGGCTAAAATTAAAAAGTCATTGAGTAAAAGATGTTAACAGAGCAAGAATCAGAGAAGTACAGTGAGGTAAACCAGAAGAACCTGTCTTGGTAGGAGAAGACTGCTTTACCCGCAGTGTGCACAAATCTTATCAGGAAAAAAGAAATCCCAAGTCCTGCTTTCTCCAACTTTTTCTAAGCTCTGGGTAGGTGGAACTGCCTTCGTCCTCAGCAGACATCAACAATTCCTTCAAACTATAGCAAGGAGAATGCGACTTTATCAACCTCAACTCAGGCATTTAACCTCAACCATGTACAACGCACTATGCTAGTCGCAGTGGATCCAAAGGCATGATTTTTTTAAAATGGGGAAAAAAAAGAAAATATCACCAATTGTTTTTGCCATACATCATTGCCTCTGTGGTCTTGATCATTAAAAGTCCAAAAATTCCAATATGTAGAGTTATATGTGTTTTTGTGTTTTAATGGAAGAGAATAAGAGGTAGACAAGGTATGAGATAATAACAGGATTAAAAGATTTAAATTGACTTACTAGCTTGTTATAACTGAAGGAAGACCATGAAATATGGGACTTGTGGAGAAATAAAAGGAGTGTCAAATAATTTTCTTCAGATATCTTGTATAAAAATAGGACAATTTCAAGCTATCTTACCAATGCAACTCTGACATCAAGTCACAACATGTCTAGAAGCATCTTGGATTGAAAAAGATGAGAGATGTCTTCTCAAAATTTTTCAATGAATAAAATAAAATACATGGGATTACATGGGAAACTACTTCTATTGAAATAAAAATGTAAATTTTGTGTTCTAATTTTTTATATAGCCTACAATTTATCAAAAACTCCTGTTTAGAGAATTTGGGGGAAATGTGTATATACACATGTGCACACATGTGAATGTGCATATAAATGTACACACATATATATGTATTTGTATATGCATACAATACACACCTATGTGCACACATATACATATCTCAGATGTTAGGTATTTATATTCTTACTTCCATTCTTTCGCACTATTATAAAGATCTGAACAAGTGTTTCAAAATTAATGACCACCAGGTCATGCTTGGAATTATATAACAGAGCCTTCAACCAGATTGACACAAAAAGACATCAAAACAATTTTCAAACATCTGAAAGGAGGACAGAAATACTTCTATGTGTTTCTTAGATTTGAGGTACTATGTTTCCTCACCAGTCCTTATGCCATATGCCATATGCCCATTGATATATAATTAGGGCCCAATCTGGACATCTTGTTCCCAGAATTGGCACCTGATTTAAACTCCCCACACTTGCCAGCTATCAATTGTGGGACAGCACACAATCCCTCAGCACTGAACAATGGTGTTCCAGTTACGGGTGGCCACCAGCTGTCAACAGAAGTGTTGTGTTTGGGAAGTGACTAGGCAAGAAGCAGTTTGCAATATGCCCCCCAATTGGCACTACATTCAAATTCTCCCCAATATAAAAAGTGGGGCAAGATTTTAATTTATGAATTAATGTATTGAAAAGAGATCAAATAACTTTTGATTCTATAGTAATTCTTCAGAATTTAGTTCTCAGGTTTTCTACTATCAAAAGAAAATACTTTTCCACAAAGATGTAATTGGAGATAAGGAAGAGAAAAAATTGCCTCTAAAGGCTGATGTGGACCCTTAGAGAATTTGAAAACTATCTTTGACTTTTAGAAAATAAAAACACAAATGGGTAATGGAGGATGAATGCAAAAGCATGGTAGAGTTTGTTATTTTTCCCAGGAATAGTGACAAGAACACTAAGCATCCAAATGAACTGATACTTCATTGTTGAGAAAAGCTAAGTTGAAAAAAAAAGATTGTTTTAAAGGTATAAAAGAAGATTGGAGGATCAAGAAAGCAATAGAATCATAGGAAGGAGTGAATGGGACAATGATAATGGGCAACAGGGAAAGGGAAGATTTGTCAAAATTTACTATGCTTTTGTTTTCTCTGCCAAGTGAATTATCTTTGGAACACAAAAGTCAGAAATCAAATGAAATTAAATATATGAGAATTGAAGAAATGATAGATATGATAAGGCTAAGTAAAGAATAAATAAAATAATAGCTTACAATAATAATAATAACACCTAGCCTTACTGAATTCAAATTACCTGGCCCAGAAAAAAACTATTTCCTCAGGTACTCAAAGAATTGACATTGTGGAGCCATTAATCTTTCAACATTCACTTAAAAAGCATGAAAAGCTGGAGCTTTAGAGAAGAGCTTTTTTCCCCAAAAGCTAAGAATAGAGTGTGTCCAAACCATAGGCCATCTAAAGAATGCTACTATAAAAAGGATGTCTTATTCCTTTAAGACTTTAATTATTGGCAAATTCTAGGACCATAACACCTCAAAACTTCATGTACTATTCAAATAAAAAGGCCACTTAAGAAAGCAAAGTTAATAAGAATAGTTGAACCAAAGCAAATATACATTGAGCAAATATCCATATTGGAATTTTACAACCTTGGAAGCATTTTCATAAAAATGCTATCTGCATCCAGATAGATAACTTATAAACTTTGAGTGCAGATTGAAGCATTTTATTTTTACTTTTCTTTTGCAATATATTTAATATGACAATGTTTTCTGTGTGACTTCACACATATAATGGGTATCACATTCTCTGCTTTTCTCAATGAATGGAAGAGGAATTGGGGGAGGGAAAGAGTTTGGAACTCAAAAAGAAAAAATAAAGAATCATATTCACAAATGATTCTTTATAGTATATCACATCTATGCAGGAATATGATTGAATAAACTTTCAGATTCTATGAGATTAATCATTTTTGCTGTTTGTTGCATAGAAAAAAAATGATGATTCAGTAAAACAAAATTCCACCTTACAGCCTCTCCTCCAACAAGAAATTTCACATATACTCATTAAAATTATATTAGATTCTTTCATAAATGAATATTACATTAATAACTTCTTTAAATGATCATCCAGTTATTAACATAAATGATGATTGAAACAAGAATATATATACATATATATATATATATATATGTTTGCCCAAAATAACTCATTATCATGAGGATGCCCTCTGCAGAGTTCAAAGGAAAGATATATATGACAATATATCCTCCATACATTACTGTTTGCAGATGATGTTGTACTACTTATATCAAGCTGTACAACATTATGTCAAATTGTAGCGTTTCATCAATGAAATTCATTACAAAAATTAAAATCCAATAATCCATATAGAAAAAAAAATAAATACATGAAAAAATGCCTGTTGTTCATGTTAAAAATCCATTTGGATCCTGGTCACAGAATAATCAACTAAATATAATATGAAAATTAAAACTATACAGAGAATGTGTTCTAATTTGTGACAGATTTACCAAGGCTGTCTTTTATTCTTATCTGAGACATGCCCAAATGCATTTTGGGCCCTTAAAGAGTTGCTCAACATTTCCACAATAGATGAATATGAATGGATTTTGAATATTGGAGCTTCCATGAAGAGATCTGGAACCCCTTTTAAATTTTAAACAACAAATTAGTATAAGCAGACTTGTAACAGGTTGGAATTCACAGATCTTGAATATTTAACAAGATAATCAGGTTTATAAAGGAATTTTATATAATTTTAACAGTAATGGGATATTCTTTATTGAATGAACAGATTCTTTTCTATGCAACAAATGCCAAGATAAAGATGGACATAAGAAATGGCAAGGTTCATTTAGAACTTAAGGCTTAAATTTATTGGAACTTATAATAGTTCTCATTTTAAGGAAGAAACATAATCTATCCAGACCTCCTCAACCTATCTTATGAAATGTAATTAGATGGCCAGTCCATTGAGCTGGGCCATCCATACTGAAAATTGGAAGAGGCTCCAAAGACGGAAACTGAATTTTGGGATTCATTATGAAACAGGGGAAAGACTGAAGGTTGTATTTGTGGAAATGGGCAATATCTTTAGTGATCTCAAGAAGCTTGATGGCATGGAAGATGACTTTCTTCATATTTTCCTACTGAGGCTACATGAGCCCAGTCCCAAACTTTGCAGTGTCTGAAGAATCAAGCTTGCAGATGGCACAATGGGCATAAACACGCTGTCTTAATCTCAAATGATTCTCTATGATAAGAAGCAGCATAAGCAGAATCATGCTAGCGTCAACTTGTACTGGGATCATGGAAAACAATTGTCAGATTTTCAGTTTTATCATTTACATTTCAGAAATCAACAATACTAGAAATTGAATTCTTCTTTTGTTTTTAGTCAGATTTTTAAAAGTTATGGAGAAAATGTTAATAGTGCAGATAACATTTAAAAGTGTGCTGTGCATACTTTTTTGGATTTTTAAGATTAAGATATGCCAAACATTTTTCCAGCAGACTCCTAGGTATAAGGGATATCTTGGAGAAAATGTATGATTTAACAAGGATATCCTAAATAGTCCAAATCTTTCTTTACTGCCCATGAAAACTAGTAACAAGTGGATGAGGCAATTGGGAAATGACTGAATAAGTTGTCATATATGATTAGGATGGAATACTGTTGTGCTGTTAAGAAATGATGAGAAAAATGCTTTCAAAAATCCTGGAAAAATTTATATTAACTGAAGCGAAGGGAAGTGAATAGAACCAGAACAACACTGTACATGATAACAGTAAAACAGCTTTTCTTATCAATAAAATTCTGAAGGACTTATGATGAAAAGTACTATTCATCTCCAGAAAAAGAACTAATGGAGTCTGAATGCAGATTGAAGCATATTTTCTTTTTATTATTTTGGGGGTCTTTGTGTTTTCTTTTGCAACATGACTGATTTGGAAATGTTTTACATGATTGTATAATCTATATCAAATTGCTTGCCTTTTCAAGGAGAGGAGAAGGGAATTGAGATCAAGAGAAATAACCTCATTACCTTTTTGCCTTGAAACAAGTTAAAATTCCATTTAATGTTCTATGTTGTCAAAGTGCCAGTTCTTCAGCCATACATTCCTTCAGAGACAGAGACAGAGAAACAGAAAGAGAGAGAGAGATTTCCTTTATTCTTCTCCTAGGTCTATCTTAGTCATGATAATTATTTTTCTATTTCTTCCCATTTGCATTGTTATAGTTATTTCATATATATATATATATATATATATATATATATATATATGGAACTCAAAATTTTTTAAAAAGTTAAAATTGTTTGTTTATATGAGACTGTAAGTTATTATTGTTAAGTTACACAGCACCATATAATTCTAAAGCATATAATTTATTATTATTATTGTGAGTTATAGACAGAAACTTATATAGCCTGATGACACTAGGAAAACTGAATTAATAGGCTTTTCCAAACTGCCTAATAACATTGTGCGCTTTAATCTGCCAGGGTCTACAGATTTCCAAGAATTCTGCATGAGTATGTGCAGAGACTTTGGACCCAGAAATATCCCCTTTAGAGCATCTGAGAGAACACTGGTACCTAAGGGTCAGTGTTACTGAAGGGAGGTTGAATACTCAAGGAGTAAGAGAAAAATCTCTTTTCCCAAAGCCAATACCAAAACTGGCAAAATCGAGCTCAGGTCCTGGCACTTACCTTTATTTCTGGGAGAAAGGCTCAGGAATGAGCCTGTATAGGAGTGATGCTAGTAGTTTAAAAGCATTTCTACATCTCTTCAGGTGGTCAGTACCCATCTGAACTCTAACCTGTGCATGATGCTGACCAATCAGAGGATCACAAAATTTAAAGCTGGAAGGAAGTTTAGAGATCTTTAAAGTGAGGAAACTGAGGTTCAAGAAGAGGTAAGTAGCTTGCCCAAGATCCCATAGGTAACAGCAGCAAAGTCAGGATTTGAACATTGTTTATTTGGCTTCAGATCCAAAATATTTTGTTTTGGAAGTTTCCTGCCCTAGATCATAGTTTTCTTCTCAGTCTTCAGAGAATTGTTCACCTTTTGACCAGAACACTATCTGCTTGGGAGGTAGATGAGAAAAACACTCATGAAGGATGGGCTAGGAATAAATTGCACAGAAACTGAGACTTTTATTCTAATGCTTATCAAATAATTCCTGTCCTTGGTTGTGGTCCTTATACTTTTGATATATCTCTCTCTCTACCCACCCCCATAAGCTCAAGGAAACTCCATTGAGATCAAGAGAAATAACCTCATTACCTTTTTGCCTTGAAACAAGTTAAAATTCCATTTAATGTTCTATGTTGTCAAAGTGCCAGGATATTTCCCCCTTCCCATTTGCTGTCATTTTCCCCTTGAGCAACTAAGGAAAATAGCTTTGTTTTCTCTGCCTGATAATATGTAAAAAAAATAAATAAAGAAAGAACAGAGAATAGGGCTGGAAAATGAATAATTAAAGAAGATACAGACAAAAACTGGGAAGAGTGAAAGTGATCTAGAGTTAAAACATTTAACAATGTTTAAGATTCTTCTCACATTGCCCGAGATACCAGTGGACCAAGAGGGAATATCAAGAATAATGGCAGGAATTGGAGAGAGTAAGAGAGTGAGACAGCAATAAAGGTTGGGGCAGGAAGAGTGAAGAAGGAGAGGCCTCAGGAAGAGGGAGAAGAAAGAGACAGAGAGAGACAAAGAGAAACAGAGAGAGAAAAGGAGGGATGGAGAAAGAGGGAGAATAAAAACAAATTCCCCCTCACACTTCAAAAAAATGGGGGAAAAGACCTGTCATATCAAAGACGAAAAATAGAAATTTTACAAATGGTTACACATTCAAACTATTGTTTTCTTTTTTAACTTAAAAATTGTTTTGCTGTATTTTGCTTTTTCATCAACTATTCATTTACATGGGCATACATATATCCATACACACACACATATGCTTTTCTACCTACCAAGTAAATCATTTTTATGATAAGGATTATTTTTACAAAGAAAAAGAAAAGAACAAAACCAACATCTGAATGCAACATGATAGTACTGTAGTATTCTTCAGCCATACATTCCTTCAGAGACAGAGACAGAGAAACAGAAAGAGAGAGAGAGATTTCCTTTATTCTTCTCCTAGGTCTATCTTAGTCATGATAATTATTTTTATATTTCTTCCCATTTGCATTGTTATAGTTATTTCATATATATATATATATATTTCTTTGAGGGTCTACTTATTTCACTCTGAAACAACTCAAAAACTTTTTAGCTATGTAACTCTAGGCTTGTCACTTAATTTTACTCAGTCTCAGTTTCTTCACTTGCAATTAATTAGAGGTAATAACCTACTTCACAGGTTTGTTATAAAGATCAAATAAAATAAATATTTCATGTGCTTTGCAAATCTATGTAAATCCTATGTATTCTATATCTTCACATATTTCTCTGAATTCTTCATTTTCATCATTTTATGGCAAAAATTTTCCATTATATTTACATACAACAATATTTTCCCCTATTCCTTAACTGTCCCCTCTTCTTTGCTACTCTAAAAAGTGATATAATCAATACTTTGGAATATGTGGGACCTTCCTATTTTTTAGAATAGTAGGATTCCTGAATCTAAAAGTATGAACAATTAGTTATATTTCAACTCTACTTCCAAATTGTTTCTTTTAAATGATTAGATTAACTCATAGTTCTACCAATAGAGTATTACAATTACTCTTCTTCTGCAGTACCTCAAACAGTGATGATATGCATATTTTGGCATTTTTGTCAGTTTTCTGTGTAGAAAGTAAAATCTCAGAGCTGTTTTGATTTGTTTTTCTCTATCATTGTGATTTGGAAATTTTCTTTTGAAAATCATTCATTCAAATTTGGAGCTATATTCAAAGGGATATAATACCATGAGCGCCAGCAATAAATGCTATTACTAGGTTTCTCCTCCCCCTCCCCCCCAAAAAAGGAAAAGGAAAAGAACCCACATGTACAAAAAATATTTATAACAGTTCTTTTTGTGTTGGCAAAAAATTAGAAACTAAAGGGATGCTCATCAATTGAGGAATGAAATTCCTCAAATGAGCAATCAAGTTGTGGGATGTCATTGTCATACAATACTAATGTGCTATAAGAAATGATTAAGGGGATGATTTTACAAAAACCTGAGGACACTTAAATGAACTGATGCAAAAGGAAATCTGCACAATAACAACAATGTTGTAATTATAATTAACTGCTAAAGACTTAGTTATTCTGTTCTATACAATGCCCCATGACAGTTCCAAAGGACTCATCATGAAAAATGCTGTCAACCTCCAGCTAGAGAACTGGTGAACTTTGAATGAAGATTGATGCATAAATTTTTAACGTTATTTTTCTTGATTTTTTCCCCAATATGGCTAATGTGAAAATAGTTTTTGCATGACTTTATATATATAATTGGTACCATTTTTTTTTCCTTCTCAGTTCCTAAGGGGGGAACTAGAGGGAGGTTGAAATAACTGAAACTGAAAATAAACTAAAAATAAAATTTCAAAAGCTCCAAAAGATAAATAAGGAAAAAAAAGAAAATTGTGTTTTTTATTCTTATATCTCCTCTTTGAAATGCACGCTTTCAAGTAAACAATCAGTCTATATGCTATGCAATAGAAGCATTTTCCCAATCTTCTTGTTATGGGACAAGAAAGTACAAAAATCCTCCAAGGCATCCTCAGGTTCTTCATATTATGAGTCTCTTAAAGGGTTTCATAAATTACTATGCCTATTCTATGCTAAATAGTTTGAATAAGTCTAGATTTCCCTATCTCCTCTTATTTTTCTTTTTTTCTAAAACTCTTTTGCAACTGGGTCAAGTTGGATATAAGGTTTATGATGCAGGGATATAAAAGGACATGTCTACTGTCCTCTAGCACTTAGTGAGAAAGAGGGGAGAAACACTGGCAAGAGAGTTGACCTTTGTGGCTAGGAAAGTCCAAGACAGGATATTTCGGGAGAAATATCTCCATAATAAAGAGGGAACAGAAAGAAATCAGAAGTCAATCAAAGAAAATTGCCAGGGTTTCAAGAACTATAAAACTGAGTGTCGCTGCAAAAGGGACACGTTCTTCTATAGGTCAGAGTATAAAATCATATTCAGAATTGATTGCATTATGAATAAATAGCTAATTAGTTAAAGAGAGAGGGGCCAAAATGCTATTGGATTTGAGGTCATTTTATTAGTCTCTGCGTTCTTAACAAACATAAAGTTTATTAAAAAAATTAAATTAAAAAATATTTTTATTTGACTTTTAAAATTATTCACACAATATTCTCATATCCAATGTCAAACCAGTTGAATCTACCCTTCTCAACCACGATTCTTTGCCACCACCTGGTGGCAGCCTATCTAAACTGTACAGGAGGTTACTAAAAAAGGGAAATTTAAGCACCACAATCACATTCAGTTTGGGTTTTGCTTTTGTTTTTCAGGGCAAAATGTAGTGATAAAAATTCCAGCAAGTTTCTTCTGGTCAAATAAATAACAGCTTCACTATGAGTCTTTCTAGAAAAACTGAAACTCAAAATCTTCGATCACGCCTGAGTGCACAGTCTGATTAAGATAGCATCTTTTAGTCCCAGGTTCCATTCAGTTCCAGAGCAGCTTGATTTTAATCATCCAAACTAGACTTCAGGTCATATCATAAAACTTCAAAAAGATTCCTAATTAATCATTTACTGGAGTAGACATGTTTCTTCATTCAATTCATATTTTCATTTTAAAAGCCTTAACATTTTGACCTTGAAAGAATTTTCTTAATAAATAAGAAATTTTTCTGTCCTTTGGCGAGGATCTATATAACTGAATAAATTCCAAAATTTCAGAAACCAATAAATCCTTATGAGTGTCCTCCCAGGGGCTTCAAGGATCCACAAAGATCAACTGACCCAACACTTTCATTTTTTAAAAGAGAAAACATACCTGTTTTCTACAAAACAAATCTTCAGTTAATTATGTTTTAACTGGAAATTACTAATCTGTCCTTAACCAACCCTTAGCAGAAAGCCAAATCACCACTTCTTTTGTTCTTTAAAGCTAGCTCTTCTAATTTGTAGGATTTTCAGACTCAGGGCTTCAAATTAGAATAAAGTGGCATTTTTTTCCATTCCTTTTTTTCTGGGGCTTGGGGGAAAACAGGAGGTAGAGAGAAAGCTTGAAATAATTTCACTTCCTTTTCTCTTATTTCACCCACCAGGATAAATCATTTCCAAGCAACTCCTACATAGTCTTGGGAGGGAAAAGGAAAGAAATCATAAAACCAACTCAGAAATCATAGTAAGGGCCCATCAGGAACATTCATGGAGTTATTAATTCAAAGTTTCTTCGTTGAATGAGAAAATCTTGACAGTGTCATCAATGATTTCTAAGGTGCTAGAAAAAAAATTAAATATACTTATTAATCCCCACTTCTGCTAAATACTCTAAAATTTTTGTAGTTTTATGTATGAGTTGTGTTTTAATATTAGAAACATTTACAAATTGCTCCCACCTCATGAGAGGTCCCATGTGACAAAGAAAAATGATCAAATAAAATTAATAATATAGCAATCTTATCTAGAATTAATACAATATTTTTATCTATAGTACATACCTCCCAAATCTATATTTAAAAAATTGATGGAAATCTATTGTTTCTCCTTCCTATTCCCAATCCTTCTGAGGAAAAAAAGAAAAGAAAAAAAATTCTAATAACGTGTATAGTTAAACAAAACAAATTCCCCCAATGACTATATAAACATATACATACATATTTGTATTTTATATATGCATATATGTATATGTGAGTATATGTTTCATTCTGTAACCTAAATCTATCATTTCTCCAGAATAGATAGCATGTTGAATTATTGATCCCCTATAATCATGAATATTATTGTATTGATCATAATTCTTAAAGCTTTAAAAGATGTTTATTTTTAAAGTTACTGTTATTATATGAACTGTTTTTTGAGTTAATATTATCTCTTTCTTCATCAGTTTATATAATCTTTTTATAATATATGTTAAAGTATAAACTGTTCTTTTGGTTTTACTCACTTCACTCTGCATCAGTGCATACAATTCCTCCCATGTCTTTCAGAAATCATCTGTTTCTTTAATTTCTCATAACACAATAGTTTTCCATCATTTTTATAACTCAACCTATTCAGCCATTCCTGAATTGATGGACATTTTTTCATTGAGAAATATTTGTTTATAGCCTTGACCATTTATCAAATGGGGAATAGTTCTTACTTATAATTTTGAATAGGTTTCTTATGTATCTTAGAAATGAGATCTTTATCAAAGAGATGGGCTACAATGATTTTCCTGATTTATTTATGTAAAACATTTTTATTTTATAGAATCAAAATTATCTATTTTATCTTCTCTAATCTTCTCTATCACTTATTTGGTCATGAACTTTTCTCCTATCCATAAATATGATAATGTTTTTTCTACATTCATTTGTGATGCAACCTTTTATAGCTAGATCAGATACTGCTTTGGAGCTTATTTTTGTATGTATTTTTGTATGATGATTGAGGTTTAAAGATTAAGTTTGATATCTATATCTACTTTTTCCATACTATTGGCAAATTTGCCCAGCAGTTTTTGTCAAATAGTAAGTAGATACTAGTTCCCCAAACTGGGGTATTTATATTTACTGAATAATTGAGTAACAGATATGTTTGTTTCTAAATGTTGTATACCTAATTTGTTATACTTACCAATTTCTGTTCTTGAACCAGTAACAAATTATTTTAATAATTATTGCTTTGTGGTAAAGTTTCAGATCAAGTTCTGATAGATCTCCTTTATTTATATTTTGAGTTTCTTGATCTCTTATTTTTGTCTCTGAGTGAATTATTTTCCCTAGTTCTATAAAGCATTCATTGGTAATTTGTTTGGTATACCAATGAATAAGTAAATTATTTTGGTTGTATTGTCATTTTCATTGTTTTAGTTCATCCTATCCCTGAACAATAAATATTGTCCCCAATTTTTGCTATATATTTCTGTAAACAATTGTTTGCAGTTGTATATGTGTGTTTGATATGCATACACATATATGTATAAGTGAACATGTAGATATATATATGAATGTGGGTGTGTTTTGAGTGTGTAATACTTGTATGTATCTTGAAAGATAGACTTCCAAGTATTTTATGCATTTTATAGTAATTTTATATTACTATATAATTTTCCTTTTATGTCTTTCTCTGTACTTTATTGGTATTATGTAGAAATGCTAATGATTGTGTGGAATTATTTTATGTCCTGCAATTTTGCTGAAATTATTGTTTCAATTATTTTTTTTCTTGACTCCTTAGGGTTTTTTGAGTACACCATCTTGTCATCTGCAAAAAGTGATATTTATTCCCTCAATTTTTGTTCTTGTTTTATTGCTATAACCAATATTTTTGTACTACATCAAATAAAAATAGATATCCTTGTTTCACTCCTGAATTTATTGGAAAGAATTCTATACTATCTCTAGTACACATAATGTTAGGGAAGGGAATAAATGCTTATATAGCATTTACTATGTGTCAGGCAGTATGCTAAGCACTTATTACAAATATTATCTTAAATAAGATAATTGTCTTCATAACAAACCTAAAAGGTAAATGCTATCCATATTATATAGATGAGGATATTGAGGCAATCAGAAGTTAAGTGATTTGCTCAGAATCTCAGAGCTAGTAAATATATGAGGCTGGATTTGGACTCAAGTCAATGCCTGTGTAACTAGTGGATAGCTCTCAGTTTGGGACACATTTATTGATAATTTTAAGGAAAGATCTATTCATTCTTATGTTTTTTAGTTTTGTTTTCAGTAGAAATACAAGTATTTTGTCAAAAGTTTTGTTTTGCATATCTGTTGTTTATTTTCATTAATTTTATTTTTAATATAGTTAAAGTTTGTAGGTTTCCTAATATTAAACCAATCCTACATTTCTGGCATAGTTCCAACAAGGTCAAATTGCATAATTTTTGTGATATGATATTTTATGCTGTTGGACAACATGTGATTGAAAAATTTTCATGTATGTTCATTAGGGATACTGGTCTTTGCTTTTTTTTAAAATTTTGGTTCTTCTCAATTTATGTATCAAGATCATATCATAGAAGAAATTTGCTTTCTTTTACTTTTATTCCAAACAATTTATGTAATATTCAAATTAGTTTTCCTTTGAATGTTTGATAGAAGTAACTAGTGATTTCATTTGGTCATGTAGCTTTTTCTTTATAAGTTCATTTATGGTTTCCTCAACTTATTCCTTTGAAATTGGATTGTTTAAATTGTTATTTTTTTATTCTATTGATTTGACTATTTTATATTTTTGTGAATATTCATTCATTTCATTTAAGTTCCTAGTTTTGTTGACATATAAGTGAACAAAGTAATTTTAATAATATCTTTTATTTTTTCTTCCTTTGTGGTAAATCAACCCTTTTTATTTTCCTTTTTTTTTCTTTTTGGTAACCAAATGTATTGTTTTTTCTTCCATTTAGTGATGTTTTGTTCATTATGATCACATGTACTGTAGCATGCCAATACTATCCATGAGTACTCTTGACAAAGATACTGGATTGGTTTGCCATTTCCTTCTCTAGCAATCAAATTGTTTATCTATTTTAATACAAAATCTCCCAGCTTTATTTATTTATTTAATGGTTTTCTTTTTTTTTTTTAAATGCTTTCTTTAATTATTAGGATTTCTATTTTAGTGTTTAATTGGCCTCTTTAAATGTTATTTTTTTCATTTTTAATTGCATTCCCAATTGATTGATCTGTTCTTTTTCTTTCTTATTAATAAAAGCATTCAGAGATATAATTTTTTCCTTAAGTATTGCTTCGGCTATGTCCTCAAAATTTGGAGTTTAAAAACAAAATAATTAATTAATTGAAAATCAAATGCTTCATAATAATAAGAAATACTTTATTCCTGAATGCCAATTTATCAATTTGTTGATAGTTGAGGAATATTGTTTGTTACATTGATGAGAACACTGGAATTGGCATCAATACCCCTGGTATAAGTGCCTATTCTGAAAGGAACTAATTGTACTGTGACCTCAGGCAAGTAATTTCACATTTTTTTCCCTTTTTCCATCAGCAAAATGTGAATTGAATTAGATGATCTCTAAAATACCCTCGAGATTTAACAATCTATTAAATTCTAATTGCATGTGGATTTTGCCTGGATAATGTAAATGAACAAAGTGATTCCCTTTTCTGTATGGATGTTGAAGAATTCTTTGTGTAGCTATAAGTGGAAGCATTAAGTCTTGAATACAAATCCAGCCTTGAAATGAGAAGACCTTGGTTCCAATCCTTCTGCTTTTAGACCATAACTGTAAGACCTGGACAAATCATTCAATCTTTCAGCACCCCCAGAACAACTTTCAAATACTATCAACTATTCTGCATCTGTAGGCATTTTCCATACTAGTAAAATCACAAATCCAAAACAAAAAGCAAAACCAAAACCAAAATATTATACACATTTTCCATATATATATATATATATATATATATATATATATATATAACTGTGACTAGAATTTTGAAATAAACTTGTTACTTTTTAAGACTGTGTGCCTTTAATTATAATGACTACAACCTAATACAGGACTTCTTAATTTAAGGACTATGAACTTTTAAAAATATTTTGATAACTGTATTTTGATATAGTTGGTTTCCTTTATTATTCTATGTTTTATTTTGTGAATTGAAAAACATTATTCCCTTCCCCAAAGAAGAGTTGACATACATAACCAAACTGATGAAGGAATCCATAATACAAAAAATAGTTAAAAATCCTTTCACTAGGAATATCAGATATTTCCTCAAATTATCAGAGATGGGAAGTGAGGAGTGGGAGGCAAACAGAATTTCCCAAAATTACGGCTAGGTTCTTTGTTTTAGGAGAAATAAATTGACATATTTTTTTAATTTTCTTTTTTCTTTTTTTAAATTTGTAAAGTAAAACAGCATTTCTATAACATAGTATAATTAAAAAAAAAAAAAAGATTGCACATAAAACTGCAAATCTATCAAGTACAACTTGCTATACCTTTTAAGTAGATAATAGGATTATCATGTAAATGTTTTTTTTCCCTTCTCTCCCTACTTCCAATCCAAGCCTAGAGATGACTACTAATAGCATTTTTGTGGTAGCAAAGAACTGGAATTTGAACTTGGTCAACTGGGGAACAAGTTATACTATATGATTGTGATAGAATTCTACTGTACTATAAGAAATGAGCTAAATGATCTTAGAAAAACATAGAAAGATATGCACAAAATAATGAAAATCAAAATGAGCAGAACCAGGAGAACATTGTATACAGTAACACCAATATTGTTTGAAGAATGACTTTGAGTGATAACTCATTTTGACTATTTTAAATACCCAAATTAACTATAAAGGACATATGGAGAAAGACACTAACTGCACCCAAGGAAAGAACTGACAAATAGAAGGATGTATAGAATAATTTTTATGCATATACCTATTTGTGTCTGACAGGTTTTATAAAGCTGATGCATAGAAGATGAAGATCTGCTTATTTTTCAATTTTCAGAAGCAAAATGGTCCTTTCAGAGATGTTTGATTAGGAATTCGGAACATATAGTCACACCACTAAATCCAATTCTTTTTTACTTTTATTTGAAGTGCTGCCTAAGCCACAGTCTCAAGAGTAGTTAGCATTTGGCAAAGGTGTAATAGAAAACTTTAGCATTTTGGTTCTTTTTTCTGCAATAACTTGGTTCCAAATGCTCATCAAATATAATACATGATTGCCTTAACTATTTGTGATTCAGCAATTTCCAGTATCCATCAGTTTAGCTATTTCTCCAGAGTTCATTCCTATAAATATAAATCTCTCTTTGAAGAAATATCCAATTCCTATATACCAAGATCCCACATAGAGAAATCATTGTCATCTGCAGTCCCTGGAAAATTCTATTCCTTTTTTATGATTGTGATATAACTACATGGATGATTATATTAAGGGTAGCTATGTGACCAGATGGATAGAATTCAATATCAGGAATTCAATTGTTAAGAATTCAATGTTAAGAAGACCTGAGTTCAAAACTACCCTTAGATGCCTCTTAACTGTGTTATCCTGTCCAAGACACATTAAAAAAAAAAAAAATTTATCTGACTCAGTTTCCCCAACTGTAAAATGAAGCTAATTAAGGTACATATTCTTTAAGTTGTCATGATGATAAAATGAAATCACATTTATAAATTGTTTTGCACAATAACTGGCACATAATAGGTACTTACTAAGTTTTTGTTCTCTTTTTCTTCTGATCTGCAGCCCTTCTAAGCCCCAGTGTTTCCATGGAAAGTGTTACATATTGATAGTCATTACTGAAATCCATTCTCTAGGTATAGTGAGCATAAAAGGTGGATCCCACTCACCCAGTCTTAGATATGCAACTTCCACCATAATACACATCAATTTTTTTCAGATATCATTTTTGTCTTCTTAGCTTTTAGCTCCATAACCATAAGGCTTGATCTCAAAGATATGGACCTCAGGACTACATTTCTCTAAGGGTTAGAATCCAGAGTCACGTAGGAAAAATTCAAAGGAGATTGTCAAGAGCCAGCAAGTACACTGTTCCCTGCTGTTCATTCCTACCATCTCCTACACACTTCCCCACACACGAAGAACCCAATGATAACACTAAAAATAGGGAACTGATTACAGAAAAGTGATCACTTCAGACTGATCAATGGGCAATCAGATCACTAACTAAATGGAACAACGGCAATAATCAGCATAGAAGATAAAACAAGGATACTACATACAAGAGTTCAAACCTCTTATCACCAAATAGAGTCTTCTCCTTGCATGAGACTTTGGAAACTCAGGGACAATTTGGAACCTGAATATCCTTTAATATTCCTCAATATTCCTTTTCAGGGACATTGTTAACAGCAAGTTATAACTGCCTAGCAGTATCAGGGATGTGGCTCCACAGACAGTTTGACCATTGGCACACCCAATAGCAAGGTTTTCTATAGAAAATGTCAGACTTTCTGGGGAACCAGGCATCTTGTATTTCAATTTCAATTCTCCTCCTAGACAAAGCAGCCCGCTGCCTCCTACAGCAGGTCAAAGAACACATAACTTGGTCAGACCATTTAGTAGAAAGAGAGCCCTGAGACAACATGGCTCAGAGTAAGTAAAGGTTTGCAAATGGCCTATTCCATTAAATAACATTATTAATTCCCTTGGAAACAAGCTGTTCAACTATAATGTTCTAAAGCACAGGTTCTTAATCTGGAGTTGATGAATTTTTAAAAAACATTTTGACAACTATATTTCAGTAGAACTGCTTTTTTTTTTAGTAATCCTATGAATTTTATTTTAAGGATTTAAAAAAACCTTGTTCTGAAGAGTCAATGGGCTTTAGCAGACTGCCAGAAAGGCCCGTGACACAAAAATAGGTTTAAAACCCCTACTTTAGGAGGAGGACTATGAGACTGGGGAGCTGTTACCTTTTCATATACTTTCCATATATCATATAAAAATAACACTCACAATAATAGCTGACATTTATATAGTTATTACGATATGTCAGGCACTGCGCTAAGTGCTCGACAATTATGATCTCATTTAATCCTCACAATAACCTTGAGAGGTGAAATGATTTCCAAGGTCACATGTCCAGTCTGAGGTGAGATTTGAACTCAGGTTCCAGATCCCAAGCTTAGGATACTACTCAGCAATGAGGAGGTAGGGCAGGTGGGGCAGTTTGCAGCCTCGATAGAAATGATGGAGCTTCTGTCAGTTCAGCATTGTGAGTTTCTGATTCAGTCCTGGAATTCCACCCTTCTCTTGCCCAATATTGCCCATAAAACATGTTTTGTTTCTCATTTTTCTTCTCACCTCAATCTTTGGCCATCCTAGCTTGTCTGACATTATTCCTGTAGCCTTCCTCCTCACAGAGTCATTCATCTCCAAGAGTCTAATTCAGTGTTAACCATTTGTGTGTAAACTAGGAACCTTTGAGCTTTGCCATTCACCCTACTAGAACACCTTTCTTCCCAGCAGTTGCACTTTCTTTTATCTATTGTCTCACCCATTTAAAATGTGATCTCTTTAAAATCAAGGACTGTATCTTTTTTTTCTAATTGTGTTATTCCCAGAATTTAGTATAATACTTGGTATAGATCCCAGAAGCAGCCATAATTCTCCTCTCTCCAGATAGTGCCTTACCATGACAAGATCAGCCTGCACTGTTAACAAAGATTCTCCCAGGAAATTAAATCCTGAAAATTTTTCCAAATAAACAATTGTGCTCTTGGCCCAGGCATTCTGGGAAATGTAGTCCTGAAACACATATATTTGTTGCAAATGAATGAAAGGATAAAAAAAGAGAGATTTTTTTTTAAATGGAGAAATCAGTCTGTCAGACTTCCAACATATATGTAAAGGTTTTACACTATAAAGGGTCAGCTTAGCCATTGCTGAATGCTACTCACATAAAGGTCAATGGGTATTACTAACCCTAGGAGGAAGAGTCTTCTTAGGAATAGACCTGAGTCAACTCCAGAATGACCACTTACTTACCCTGGAACCCATAGAAATTTGCTTGGGAAATCCAGGCCAGATATATTGTTGTATCTCAGCATTACATCAAATTATTCAACCAAGAAGAAATTCAATCCCAGTCTGAGTTTCCAATTGAGATTTCTATCAATTTGATATTAACATTCTCCCTTTCAAACTTTTCCTTCAATCTCCCAAACAAGCCAATATAGAGCCTTCCAGTTGCCAAACCACTGGCCTAATTGTAGCATAACTGCTTTGGTCCCATAAGGAAGCTGAGCAAGAGCCAGACATGTTTGTGGACCACCAAGTGCAAGGGTCTGAGCTACTCCTGCATCCTGCCTGAATATAAACCCAGATGATAAAACAGTATCTGGCAGCCTTGTCAAAGGAATATTGTCTTTAGGCTGGGGAAGGAAATGAGGAATACTTTATGAGTTAGAACTGGGTTTAATATTTTAAAGGTTTACAGCTGCTGTTTGGCAGCTGAAAGGAAACCGCTAATTCTTAGGACATTTGATGTTTGTTGACTGCCCGAAAATTCAATATTTTGCTTTTTACATAGCTTTTCAACAGTTCCTTTGAAGAAAGAGACACTTTTATCTGGGAAAGGATCTCCTAGGGTAGTTTTTCTGAAGAAGCTGAAAAATGTCCCTAATATAATAGGGAAGAAGTGGAGAAAGAGGAGGAGGAAGAGGAATAGAAGAAAGAGAAGGAAAGGAGAGGGAGGATGAATGACAGAGCAGAAACAATGGTGGAAGGGGTGGGAGAAGAGAGAAGGTATTTACACATATGGGCTCAATTTTTTCCTAAACATGTTTGTCAATACTCCAGTGGGGGGAAAAATCAGCATTTCCCCATCCTCCAATTCAATTTATTTGCCCTAAGCCATTTCCTCTGTCATCATCCCAAGGCTACCTGACCCTGGCTCTCAGAGGTAGATTATGCCTGTATAATAAATTAGCAGATGTTTGGGGAAGGGGGCAATTAATGTCAATTGTTTGCTAATACAGCATATATAATATAATGCATTGATGGGAGAAAAGGTTCATATATGCATGTACACATAAACACACAAATAGCTTTGTAGGCCATATTCCAAAGATAAGATCCTTTTTAAAGAAAAATGCATAAGGTATACATTAATTTTTAATTATCCTATAAAATTATTAATAGAAGTTTTTATATTTCTTTTGATTTAATAAATGTTATAGTCATGTATACAATATTGACTTTCTTCATTTTGATCACTTTTATTGTCATTTTTTAGTAAGAGCATAATTAACTCAGGTTGATTTCAAAACAGATTTAGGCAGAAATGTAGCCTGTGCATCCACCTCCACTTGTATGAATATAGATATTTATGTATTGTAGCTACAATCGAGATTGGGGTTAAGATTTACAACGAAGAAATAACAATAAGCAAATTATGCTGTGAGTTTTTGTTTGGGTTCCTATATCCTGCTTAAATTTGAGCAAAGAGAACATTAGCAATACATTTGCATTTAAAAAGTATGTTTACATTTTTAGAAATCTACCATTTCATACTAGCATCTGGACCCAGCAGGAACACTTTTGCTAGCATGTTAAACATGGCAGAAGTTCTTTCATAAACAATTAGCCTTTGGGGTAGAAGGCTAAACATAACAATAATTCATAAATTTGGTCACTGTCTTTCATTCAGTGCTGAAATTTCCCAGATAATCCAGCATTTAACCATTTGCCCAGCATTTAACATGAATATAACCTAAGATAATCTCCAAGAACAGAACACAAGTGAAGGACTAACACAGAATAATAAAATACTACATGTTGCCATGAAAAAATGGCAGAAATAAAATGCACAACAAGGAGGAAGGATGAACTAGCAGATAGAAAGCTGTTTTCACCCATTGCAGTACCCCAAAATTGATGTTAGACTTTTTGTTCTCAAGAACATGCAACATACGTATCTGTTTTTCAGAGAATTGGAACTACAATTTATAAAAATTAATGTAATTTTAAGAGACCCATTAAATTATGTTTTCTTCTTGTGAGGTTAAGGTATAATAAGCTATCCAGAACAAGAAGTGCCAAGCAAGTACAAATTCTCAAGTACAGAACATGAGCATGAGAAAGTTAAAATGGCACATCTATAAGGAGAAATAATTGTCTATTATTTTATTTTGTTTTGCGAAGTTCAAGATTTCGTGCATATTTAAAGAAAAAATTGATCATCTATTTCTTATATCACTGCTACTACATAAACACATTCCCACATGTACACACACACACACACACACACACACACACACACACACACACACACATTTATCCTACTATCAACATTAACCAGCACTTAGGAAATATATTTGTTGCCATTTTAATACTAATTTCAAACTATGCTTTCTAAGAGTTGTTTTTGTGGTGCATTGCAGTCATGTCTGACTCTTCATGACTCCATTTGGATTTTTTTTGGTAAAAATACTGGAGTGGATTGTCATTTCCTTTTCCAATTCATTTTACAGATAAGGAAACTAAGGCAAGCAGGGTTAATAGACTGCAGGGGACTGCAAAATCATAGAACTAATAAGTATTGGAGGCCAGATTTGAATTCAGAAAATACTGATTCCTAGCCCAGCGCTCTTTTCACTGCATCACATAGTAGCCCCTCAAAAGCAGTAGGTCTAATTAAATATTCAGCCCTTAGCAGAAGAGGAATTTTTGAATTTCCTATGGTAATTGCTAGTTTGTTCTTTTGATAATGATAAATTTGGTTTTATGCATAAAGAAAACCATATAATATGGCCCAAATATTGTTTGAAAATTATGGGTTAGAGTGAGAAGATAGCTAGCTAGATGATAGATAAATATTAGAGATAAATATATGTGCACATGCATTTAAATGCATGTATATGTATAACTCCATATTCATCTTTATTCCCATAAAAAAAATCACAGGATTACTGATTACCAATATTTATCAATTTCAGAAGACAACATTTCTAATTAATTCATTATGGATCAATGACAGGAAGAGGGAAAACAGTGAGATACCCACAGAAATTTACCCAGAGTTCGTCTAAGGCAAACTAATACTTGCCTGAATATTAGAGTTTTTTAGGAAGCATATTAGCTTTTCCACATCAATAGGATTTTAAAAAATCAAAGGAAGTTGCAAATCAGTCACGTTTTGTGGGAAATTTGTTAACTGTGGAAACAAAAGGCTCTAAAAAATAAATGAACTATCTACTAATCCCAATGTACTACTTCCAGATTAATGCCAGAATGACAGTGGCCCTCTTGAAATCAGAACTTTAAATGACAGTTCTATATATTTCCATGTGAGAACCAGAGATGCTGGCAAAGAGCAAGTTTTTCAATTGGAGATTCTAATTTTAAATAGAAGTTTTTCATTAATCAAACCACTGATATTGTTATAAGTGAGTATTTCCCATTTACAATACAATGGATTCACTTTATACACATACGACGTGCCATTTGAGATACTATGGCACAGAACTGCTGTACAAGCAGTCTATCAGCTTGGATGCAAAGGTCACTCACTCGCACCCCAGGCCATTGCCAATCATCTTGGCTTTTGGACTTCAGTGACTCTGGAAGAGAGAGGGAAGCTGATGACTTTGTGTAATTATGCTGCACCTAAATCCAATTTTCCTACAAGTCCAGATTTCACCCCAAAATACCACTGACCTTCTAAAACAAAGGATGGAAAAACAACATTCCTCCACCTACCATTTCAGTCAAGTCACATGGCATCAACTAGCAGCCCTGAGCAGTTTAGAATCTGAGGTTGGAAATAACCTGAGATAATGCTCAAAAAATTAAAAAGAAGAGCTCAATTTTCTTTCTTTTATCTGGAATCTTTTAGTTGAAACATCTCTCACATTTACAAGTCACAAGTTCTCCCAAAATCATACATGATAAGAAGTAGGGATTTCACCTATATAACCTAAATATCATACACAAAGAGAATGAATTATCAAATATTTTTAAAAAAAGAAATTTCTATATGAATCTATCTGCCTCTATTGCCCCAAATTCTTCCTGTTTGTCCTCCAAATTTTTCAATGTATTGTAAACAAAAGATATGTTTTGAACCATGTGTATCAAAAAAAATTTTTTTAAAAAAAGATCAAATGATGGGTTAGAGACTATATAAAAGGAGAAACAGAGGAACAGGGTGGAACAGCTAACTTCCCCTCCATTCCACTAGTGGTAGATGAAATTTGCAAAACTGTACATAATATTGCTTCTAAAAGAATAATTATCTCCAGTGAAGTCTCTGGTAGCTGTGGATTCAGCTGACTGATGTCTTAGATCTTCTTCCACTCATCCCACTCCTTAGCAGGTAAAAATCTCAAACTGTGACAATTTGGAGCCATCACAGCCTGATAATCTCAATCTCAAAATCAAACGTTGCTTGGAAACATGACAATTAGATACTGCAGCTTCAAACCGATGCTGAGCATTATAATTCTCTAGTTGGTGAGTAGGAAGTCTAGGAAGTCTATAATCTAAGAGACTCAGCCTAATCCCTGAGGCTTCCCACTCCCTGCACCCTGCATGACTAATAGAAAGTCTCTCATTGAAGGAAAAGGTGACTCCAGGCTCCCATATAAGTAAAAGTTCTCATCATTTCTGTATTCTCTCTGTGCCCTAAAGAGAGGATCAGAGCAATCTTATTCCCTAGGTCTTCCAATTCTATTTCCCTCCATGATAACTTCCTGGACCCCTTGGCTTCCTACAGAGATGAATCACTCTATAGAAACTTCTATTAGCCATAAATGACCTTTAACAATGGATTCTGTCATCACATTTAATAAGTTTATTGCAAGAGTTGTTTGCTAAAAATGGAAAGCTGGATTTATTCATACTATGCTCACATACTTCCTTGAATTATTCTGTAAAGTTCAGGTACTATATGGAGAGATGACAGACTATTAAAAGAAATTGTCTAACAATTATAAAATAAATTGTGACAAAATCTCTGGGTTATTTTGTTTTAGAACACAGAATCATAGAACTTTAGCTCAAAGAAATCTCAGATAAACATGTAGTTTATCTTGTTCATGAACCAGAACCTTAGTATATAGTCAATGATTAATCAATAATTAATGTGTTTGAAAACCTTTAATAATAAGGGGCTGGACACTTTCTAAGACAATTCATTTTAAGACCCTTAAAGTTCTTAAGCGTTCTAGGTCTTAGAAAGTTACTTCTAATATAGAACCCAAAGCAGCCACTTAGCAACTTCTACTCTTAACTCCAGTGTTCGCCCTCTGTGGCCAAGCAAAAGAAGTCTAATTCTTATCAACCTTTTAAATACATCAGAGATGGGAAACCTCCAGTCCAAGGCCATATAAGGTCCATGAAATCATTTGTATAATCAGTGGCAGGAAATGGTAAGCTAAAAGCTAGGTCCAACAACCTCCCATTGCCTGAGTTCTATGTTGATATTTTTTTATGATCCATGAATGATGTTGTTTTTTTTTTTTTTTTTTTTTAAAGAAGAACCAAAATTATCCCAGGAAGAAAAAAAGGTCCCCACCTCAAAAATATATGAAGATATCTATCATGTCACCCTTTTATTCTTCAAGTTTAGCATTCTTAGTTCTTTCAATTTGTCTTATGAGATGGTTTTAAGTAATCTAAGTTGAAAAAAATGTTATAAGAACACCATCAAAAGCACAGCATTAAGACAAAGCATTAATGACCATCTTCTAAATTAGCATCAATCTCCACTCTTTGCATCTGATCATTCAACCAGTTCAGATTGTACTCAATTTACTATCATCAAGTTCTTTTTCTCTCTACAAAGATTCACGAGAAATTTTGTTAAAAGCCTTAAAAGTATGAGAGGCCTTTTGAAACATCATTTTGGTAAACCCTTCCAAGAAAAAAAGTGAGGGTAGCTTAGCGTTACTTGTTCCTGATGAACTTATACTGGTGCATGGTAATCATGGCTTGCCACTTTACACATAAAATATAATTTCTATATTTTTTACACGTCATGCTAAGCTGTCCTCACTTTTTTAAAAGGGTTTACAAAATAGAGGTTAATAGAGGTAAGCCATCAAATATTGCAGATCATCTCAGAGCTGTGTAATGATTTAAAGAAGTTTAGAATGACCATTCATATGTCAAAGAAGTGAATAAAGCATGGCAGTGCTCCAATTTCAGCATGCATTTGGATGGATATTCTACAGAATTTGCCCAACTATTATGCATATCTAGGACATATACTAGAAATGGAAAACAAGTTGATCGCAGAGTTCATCAGAAGAGGAGTTGTAGAAGTTCATTCAAAAAATTGGTAAGCTCCTTTAATGATCTAAAATTTCTCATGAAAGAAAAAGTCAATTTTAATGCCATTAATTATCCAATATTTCTGGAAGACAGTAATAAATGGAATACAATAGGTCTGAAAGAATCAAATATAAATATCAAATAGAAGGCACTAAGAGGTTCTTGAAGGGAACAAGTAGGCTATAACATATGGTAAATGAGAAATTTATGAAACAGTAGAAAAATAGACATATAATAGGAAGAGAAGATGAGCTTGTCATTTTCTAGGGTGTAAAAATGATGCATGGACAGTCAGAATACTCCACTGCTACCCTTAAAATTGATGGGACAGGATAAAGGAATAAACTTTTATATGGTAAGTACTATGTGACAGGCACTGTGCTAAGTGCTTTTTCAAATATAATCTCATTTTATCACCCTTTTATAGTTGAGGAAATTTAAGTAAACAGAAGTTAAGGGATTTTCAAAGGACCATACAGCCAAAATGTATTTGAGGTCACATTAGAACTCAGCTCTTCCTTATTTCTGGCCTAGTACTCTATTCAACATGTATAACATATATTACTTGCCATCTAGCAGAGGGGGAGATTTTTGGAACACAAGGTTTTACAAGGATTAATGTTGAAAAATTATCCATGTACATGTTTTGAAAATAAAAAGCTTTAATTAAATGTTGAATGTCCTTCATGTGAAAACTCTGTAAGAAAGTTTGGTCCAGTAGTGTCACTATAAGCTTTATATATAAGCCTTTATATATCCCAAAGGGATCATTAAAAGGGGAAAGGTCCCATGTGTGTAAAAATATTTTTAGAAACTCTTTTTTTGTAGTGGCAAAAAATTGGAAATTGAGGAGATGACCATCAACTGAGAAATGGCTGAACAAGTTGTCGTATATGAATGCAATGGAATATTGTTTTTCTATAAGAATTGATGAGCAAAAGGATTATCAAACTGTGCATACCCTTTGATCTAGCAGTGTTACCACTGGACTTATATCCCAAAGAGAGCTTAAATGAGGGAAAGGGACCCACATGTGCAAAACTGTTTGTGGCAGCCCTTTTCATTCAAACTGAGTGGATGGTCATCAATTGGAGAATGGCTGAATAAATTGTGGCATATGAATGTTATGGAATATTATTGTTCTGTAAGAAATGACCAACAGGATGATTTCAGAAAGGCCTGGAGAGACTTACATGAACTGATGCTGAGTGAAACGAGCAGATCCAGGAAATAATTATATATGGCAACAAGAAGACTATATGATGATCACTTCTGATGGACATGGCTCTTTTCAACAATAAGATGATTCAGGACAGTTCCAATTGTTCAGTGATGAAGAGAGCCATTACAGAGAGAGAACTATGGAAACTGAGGGTGGGGCACAACATAGCATTCTCACTCTTTCCTGTTGTTGTTTGCTTGTATTTTGTTTTCTTTCTCAGTTTTTTTCTTCCTTCCTGATCTGATTTTTCCTATGCAGCAAGATAACTGTACAAATATGTATACATATATTGGATTTAATATATATTTTAACATATTATTATGTTACATTATTATTATGTATTATGTTACATATTAACATGTATTGGACTACCTGCCATCTAGGAGAGGGGATGGGGGGGAGGGGAAAATTTGGAACAAAAGGCCTTGCAGGGGTGAGTGTTGAAAAATTACCCATTCATATGTTTTGTAAATAAATAATTTTAATAAGAAAGAAGGAAAAAAGAGACAGGAAGGAAGGAAGGAAGGAAGGAAGGAAGGAAGGAAGGAAGGAAGGAAGGAAGGAAGGAAGGAAGGAAGGAAGGAAGGAAGGAAGGAAGGAAGGAAGGAAGGAAGGAAGGAAGGAAGGAAGGAAGGAAGGAACCCAACTTCCCCCAAAAGAAAATGGAAGCTTTTTGGAAGTCCTGTTTCACTTTTACTTCCATATCCCCAATAGTGAGCACTGTACTTGGAAGTAGTAAGTGCTTAATAAACAAATAGTGATTGATTGATTGATCAAGTCCTTGCTTTTTACCAAGGCACACACAATACACACAGGAGAACTTAAGTGAATAAAAAATGCCTATTGTCCTGACTATGCTATACATTTGGATAAACAGTTCAAAAACTCATTTCAATAGTACATGCTTCATGGACAAATGCTGTAGTTAAATAATGAGCTGGAAGTGGAATTAAAAAAGGAAAGAGAATCATGTGATATGCTTGTGTATTTGTGTGTGCATCATGTGTGTGTGTAAATATTTATATATTTTTTACTAGAGTTATGGTGAGTGGAGAAAAAATGTATCTAGGATGCCCATAAAGCAAGAAGTGCATTAGAGGAAAATCTCACCCAACACAATTTTAGATGGTCCTGATTGACTCTTAACAGCATAGGATATATTTAGTGTGACTGTCACAAAGATTAACATCAGGCACCAGCAATGTAGCCTTTCTCATTAACTTTCAGGAGCCTGGATCCTCTTCCTGATTCTTCTTGGATGTTATTCAGAACAAAATTGAGACCCACAATTGAGACCCACAATAATCAGAAATATCCTTAAAAGGTGAGGGACTATTGAAAGTCCTCCTCAAGCACATGTTCCATTTACCAAAGTTATCCATAAAAGTTCCAAAAGTCCATGACAGAAAATCTCTGGGTTTAATTTCTTTAAGCTATAATTAAAAAACATCCATATAAAAGAGGCCTGGAAATAAAGAGAATACATGAAAAACAAATGTTATCTTTTTGGTTATTTATACTCAGCCCATTTAAGACTATATTCCTGATATTGTCTCTAAGGAATAAATAATGTTACAGGCCCTAGAACCAAAGCCCATCATAATCAGACCACCCACTCTCAAAAAAAGGCAATGGGATCATAAACCTGGCAATAACAGCTCATCTCTACTCCCCAGACTTCACCATTTGGGCTATCAGTCTCTTGTTACAGGCTGGGGCAAGCTTGACACACATACCTCCCAGAGTTGGAGTGAACAAACAGTACAGCAGTGTGTCTTGAAATCCATAAAGTCTGGGGGAGGCTGTCCCAGCTGACAGAAGCTCAGCAGGCAGCCTTCCTCCTCACAGAAAGAATTGATCCGGGGTTTCTTCAAAATTGGCCAGAGCAGAGTCAGAAGCCCCATGTGGAGGGGCTGGCTGCAGTGGTTTGCTTTGGCTCAAGGGGAGTTCCCACAACACTGAGAATTGATTTTGTTACCCCAGGAGCTGCTGTGGCAAGATTCCATTCGGATTTCCCTCTAAATAAAGCCTCTATTCAACTGTCCAAGATGAATACATAGGATAAAGTATTTTTTTTTCCCTCAGCATCTATCTCAAATCAGTGACAAACACTAGACTGAGAGACAAAAAGATCTGGGCCATGGACTCTTCCATGCGTGTGCACTGTGACTTAAATTGTCCTGAGCCAGTTTCCTCAAGTAGAAATAATGATCATAATGATAAGGTGACACAGTGGATAGAGCACTGGGCCAGAGCAGGAACACCTGAATTCATTGACTCACTTCTTTAGAAGTTGAATTTGTTCTTTCTGCTCTATCTCACAGGCCAGTTGTAGCATTTAGTTAAAGATAATGATGCAAAAGGATTTTGGAAAATAGGCTACACTAAATAACTATGGGGGTAGGTTTTCTTTTGTTTCTGATACAAGGTTATCTTATCATCGATTGTCTCTAGTCTCTGGATTATTCCTTAAGAGGAAAGTCGGAGGAACTTGAATTCCTTGAAAGGAAATAGAGTGGAGGAGAGATGATATGATATAGGCAGGGTCTTTGAGCCTAATCCTCTTAAGGAAAGATTGGAACTCTTCTGAGGGCATAGAGGGGTAGAGAAGAAACAGGGGTAGAAATGATGATGGTGGATAGTGTAGGAAATTGGCTATATCTATGACAGCTTTTCTATATGCCTGAAATATGAGTTGCTAGGTTTTGAATTATTTTTTTAAATAGCTTTCATGCTTATGGAGATGCGGGATGCAATTTCAAATCTTTTACCTTTTCAACCTTTCAATAGTGTTGTGTTTGACTACATTTTGCTCTATGGATTAGACCTCAATTCAACTGTATCTTCAGTAATTGGGGGGGGGGGAGATTATACTGTAATATACCATTGTATAGATTCCATCCTATTTACTACTTTGAAAGCTCTAGTGTAAGTGGCAATGTGTTTGAGCTGTGATATCGCTAACAATTCAATTATGTATATAATTGACAACTAATGCAAGAGAAGCAATGTGTCGGAATGGATAGAGGTGGCCTTAAAGTCAAGAATATCTGGATCGCAAGTGTACCAACGACATGACTGACTGAAAGGAAAGACGCTAAGTCTGGAGTTTGAGGACCTGCGTTCAAATCTCAGCTCTGGTACATATGACTTGTGTAGTATATGCACAAGCCACAACCTCCATGATCCCTGGCTAATATCCATTAAATGAGGAGGTTGGACCAGATGGCCTCTGACATCCTCCCAAGGCTCTAGATTCTTGATCCCATGGTCCTTTCGTTTCTAATTCTTTGATCTTGTGATCTCTGGCTAAGTCATTTAACCAATTGCAGAAAGCATACCAGGTCAACATGGGTAAGAGAGTCTGGGGTCTGTACACTAACTTAATCACAGATCTTCTTTAAAAAAAAAATGCAGAGGGAGAAAAAAGAAATACTATGATACTAGTAGACAATCTTTATAGAATTTTTCCATTCTCCACAGAGTCTGACCATGAAGCTTGTAAACTTTTTGGCAGAGGTCTGTAGATACACAGCTAGACCCGTGCAAGCCTGTTTTTAGGAATCTTGTTTCCCAGGAACTTTACTGTGCAGCCTCCATCTTGAAATGTGAATTTGATAGAGACATAGAAAGTTAGTACTGTCTCAAATACGATTTGCTTATTTCTAAATCTAGTAAGTCATACTGCAGAAGCATACAAAGGCACTCATAGGTATAACCAATTTCCAGTTATCCACATTACAAATTATCCATGAGTGCTCTACTCTTACCCTCTATCCCCTTTAATACACATAATCTATCCAAAGGGTCCCAATCTTGCTGTAAGAGGATTAACTACTATTTTCCAGTTATCTGTATCTACATCATGCATGGATAAACAAGATTGTTTGGAAATAACAGCTGCCAATTTGCAGGGAATGAATGGTTCACTAGTTCTCCAATAGACATTGATCTTCTTACTGCTAGATATAAATTCCCATGTGGTCAAAGACAGACACAAAGATCCCTTAAACACTATATATATAATGTATAATGAATATAATATATATATATATATATATATATCCATTGAAACACTTTTTTGTAACAGAAAAATAATTATCATTGATTGAGGAAGGTCTCAGAGAAACACAACAAGATACATGAACTGATATCATGTAGTAAGTAAAATCAGGAAAATAAAACCTAATAACTACAACAATACAAATGAGAATATTTGTGCCCCCCTCCCATGTATGCACAGGGAGGGTCCTAGAGGGGAGAAGCGAATGATATCTATCCCAGATTCTAGCATGGGGTGTGTGACCCCACATGGACTGTGGAACATTCTATATTACTACATATTTCTAGTCCTCTCACTAAGTAACTTTTGGTAGGCTGTTAAAAGACTTCTATGGAGACTTTCCTCCCGTCTGCATTTGAGCATGAGGCAGTAATGATGTATGTCTCTGAGTGGAAAGAGCATTAGCAGTCTCCTCTCCCTACCTCGGTTAATATAGAACTACGTGTAAATAATTCTGCTTTTGCTTCTGCCTCTGGTGTGTCTATTCTTAGGTAAATGAGTATTAGAAATGGAACAGACTTTGTGAGCTCTGAAAGGTGGGGAGAACTTTAGGGATCCAGGAACAAGACTTGATGCCAGAGTTTGCCGGCAGCTGAGATCAGTAAGAATCAATCTGCTTGACCCAGGAAAGCCCTATATCACTCACCCAAATAAAGTGAACTTGATAGAGAGTTATAGCAGCTATTTTAAGTTGAAATCTACTTCATCAAGAGACTGAGACCAAAGAAGGGATAGGCTTTTTACTTCTTTTCTTTCTATATATTAGTAAATATCTGTTTATAAAAGTTAATAAAATTTAATTGATTAAATCATACTACAATGCTAATCATGGAGTTACTAAATTATATTGGAAAATACTAACAATACTTGATATTGATATTGGTGAGAACAAACCAGAATGGGGCATTGAGTCAATTAGCATAGATACTCCTTGACCTTTAAATTCATCCTTAGAATAGCTAGTCTGGCTTTGTAGGACCCAATTCCCTAGTGCAAGTTGAAATGAGGAACCCAGAGATTATATGGGCTACACTTTTGGTGAGTTTTCAATTTATATTTTGAAAGTGTTCTTCCAGTGCTCTATGTGAATCATGGAAAAAATTAGCTCAGTAATCTCCTGCTCATCAGTCTCGAGCAAAGCATCGAACAAAGTGATATGTGTGTGTGCCCGACCAAAAGCTATAAAAATGTTTCATAAGAATATGCATGGAGAGAGAAAAAAGTATCCTGATCACATTTTAGGAATGAATTCTAACAAATGTTTAGCCTAAGTCAAAGCAACAAAATATATTTTTTTTCTTTTTCTTTTCCTTTCAAAAGAAAACCTATAGAATACTGAATGGCTGTCTAGAAAGAATTTTTTAAAAATTACAAAATGAGAGACATCAGTGTGTGATTTGTACCAAAGGAAAGAGTAAATTAACTTGATGAGCTTCCTCAAATCTCAAACTCTCCCTTCTCCCATCCATCTTTACACAGCTAAAAAGATGCTTTTTTTCTTAAGAGTAGCTTTATGTAATCCCCATATACACTCTCAATACATTCTAAATAAAGGTTCCCCTTTTTCTCTAGGACCAATATACCAAATATAAACTTCTCTGACATTTAAAGCACTTCTGGCTCTAATATATCTTTCCAGACTTATTATATATTACTCCTTTTCCCATAATCTATGGTCAGCCAAACTTTGTCTTTCTGTTGGTCCTTACACATGGCAGTCTAATAGTAATAGCAGCCACAACAATAATAATAATAGGACTTTATGATTTTCAAAGCACTTTACTTACGTTAAATCATTTGATCTTCACTAACTACATGCCACTATTATTCCGATTTTTGTATATTTGCCAGGGTCAAATCAACTAGACCAGATTTGAATTCAACTCAACTTGACTCCAAATCCTATGTGCTATCCACTTCACCATCTAGATGTTTTTGCACTAGGGCACTCACTATTTTTCTTCCCCAGAATGAACTCCTGTCTCACCTCCACATTTTTTAAAAGGATTTTATTTTTCTAAATACAAGTAAAGATAGTTTTCAATATTCATTTTTGTAAAACTTTGTGTTCCAAAGTTTTCTCCCTCCCTCCCTTAACTCTCCCCCCCCCAAGACAACAAGCATTTCGATATGGATTAAATATGTGCAATTCTTTTAAACATATCTCCATATCTGTCATGTTGTACAAGAAAAATCAGATCAAAATCACCTCTATCAAATCTTTTACACACCTGATATTGAATTTTTATTTTGTTTATTCATTTTTAATTAATTTTTAAAGCTTTTTATTTTCAAAACATAGTTTTCACTCTTGCAAAACCTTGTTCCAAATTTTTTCTCCCTCACTTTCTTCTTCCTCTCTCCTAGACAGCAAGTAATCCAATATGTCAAACATGTGCATTTCTTCTATACGTATTTCTACAATTATCATGCTATATAAGAAATATCAGATCAAAAAGGAAAAAATTATTAAAAAAACAAAATGCAAGAAAACTACAATAAAAAAGTGGAAATACTATGTTGGGATCCATATACAGCCCCCATAATCCTCTGTCTGGGTGCAGATGGCTCTCTTCATCACAAGACCATTGAAACTGGTCTGAATCATCTTATTGTTGAAAAGAGCCAGGTCTATCAGAATGGATCATCATATAATCTTATTGTTGCTGTGTATAACGATCTCCTGGTTCTGCTCATTTCATGTAAGTGTCTCCAGGTCTTAGAATCATCCTGCTGGTCATTTCTTATAGAACAATAATATTCCATAACATTCATAAACCATAACTTATTCAGCCATTCTCCAACTGATGGGTATCCACTTATTTTCCAGTTCCTTTTCACTACAAAAAAGGACTGCTACAAATATTTTTGCATATGTGGGTTCTTTTCCCTTTATTATGATCTCATTGGGATACAGGCCCAGTTCATCTTCAAGTTTTTAAATTCTATACTTCCTTTGATACTCAAATCATATTCTACCTTTTATAAGATGCATTTCTTAATCCATCTAGCATCATTATCCTTAAATGTCTTTAACAGCCTTGTATTTATTTATTCTATACATACTTAATATACATATGTAATGTCATATATAGCCATAAATCTATCTATATAGATTTATAGACATATGTGATAAAATGTAAACTCCTTGGTAGTAAAGTCCTTTTGTTTTTTATCTATAGCATCTAGAACAGTCAGGTTATGATAAATAGACTTTTTTGCCTTGTTAGTAAAATTATTACATTGCATTTTATGTCCAGAAGTAACACCTTGGATTTTTTATTCATTTAAAAAAATTTTTTTTGAGTTCCACATTCTCTTCTTTTCTTTTCCCCTTTCCCCCCATTAGAAAGGCAAGCAATATGAAACCCATTATACATCTGAAGTCATGTTTCAAAAAGCAAGAAAAATAAATTTTAAAAAGTATGCTTCAGTTTATACTCAGAGGCCATCAGTTTTTTTGGAGATGGATAGCATTTTCATTTATTTATTTATTTATTTTTTACAAAAATTTTATGCATAGGTAATTTTACAGCATTGACAATTGCAAAACCTTTTGTTTAAACTTTTCCCCTCCTTCCCCCCACCCCTTCTCCCAGATAGCAGATAGAGCAATACATGTTAAATATGTTAAAGTATAAGTTAAATACAATATATGTATACATGTCCAAACAGTTATTTTGGATAACAGTTTTTTAATCGTGAGTCATTTGTAATTGTCTTAGATCATTTTATTGATCAAAATAGCTAAGTCTTTCATTATTATAATATTGTTATTACTGTGCATAGTGTTCTCCTGATTCTATTCTCTTTAGTTTGTACCAGTTAATTTAAGTTTTCCCAAAATTCTTGAGTAATATGTGGATAAAAATTCAATTCAATAAATATTTCTTAAATACCTACTATCTACATACCAGGCTTTGTGCTAAACGTTAGGAATACAAAGACAAAGCAACAACAACAATAACAAATATTGCCTGCCCTCAATTAGCACTCTCTTCAACAAGTTCTTAACCTTTTGTCAGGCTGATGAAATTAATGCATCCCTTCTCAAAAAAAAAAAAATTAATTATTGAAGAAAATTCTAAATTTCATTTAGAGGTTAGTAAAAAAATTTTTTTTTCTTCACATCAAAACTCACAGACCCCTTGCAATCTATTCAAGTTCCATGAATCCCAGACTAAGAATGTCTGGTCTACTAGAATTACCACATTTTGATAGTTAGTGTTAAATTTCTCAGCCTGCAACACCAGCTACACCCTACAGCTTGGCCCTCTGGGTATCTGTCCTTGTTAGTCTCCTCAAAAGATCATAGAGAAAGCAAGTTGCCATTTTTAACAGGGAAAATGCAACCGGTATGTATATTAAGAGATCAAGATATTTTTTAAAGGTGTTTGTATAGTATTCATAATTTTTCAAGAATTCAGATGACTTTAAAAATCTGGTTTCAGACTAGAACTTGGATATATACCTAGATTCATATTCAGAGAAACCTGAAAACCATTAGTGTGACCTGAAATTTAAAGTGGACCAGGAGCCAAAACATTAATATTTTCAAGTAAGTTGATGTGCCTATAAACCTGAAATGGCTTCTATTTAAAAGATACTTTTACAGAGAGTTGGAACATTACATTCACAAATAATGTCTTTTAATACTTTTTGAATTTTTTAAATTGTTGTTTTATTACAAGTCCATCATGAGTCAGCACATACTGTACTGCAGACAGATTAAAATACGGAAAATAAGCTTCTGGAGTTTAAAAAAATAAATGACTGAAAACAAATTCAAAGGTTCTTAAAATGACTCACAATTTCAAAGTCTGATGTATTCCCACTTGCCACTGGAGCCCCCAATTTATTCACTAAAGTTCCATTGTTTCAAGACTTCATGAGGTCTCACCAGGCTTCTTGATATGAGATATTCAATCTTCAACAACAAAATGGGCCACACTTAAAAAATTTGGGGATGATGGAAGAGGGAAATGATAAAGAAACAAACTTTTCCACTTTAGTTCTTAGAAGTTTTTTCAAAGCGAGAAATGGTGATGTAGACAAGTTCTGTCATTATCTAAAAATGCCAATTGCCTGTCTGAAATGTTTCTTTATTCTATACCACCTGGTCTGTTTCCCCAAACTGAAATATGTGATTGGAAAGCATCCTTTGGGGAAAGGAAGGATGAAGAAAAAAGATGAAATTTCAAGATAAGCAGTAAAAAAAGAAAGATGTTCCCTGGCAACCATACTTTCTTCAAAATGGCCTGGAAAGAACAGTCATTACAATTATGCCCTGATGATTCTTCTCTAAGAAATTACCTCCATCAACGCTGCACAATACTTTCTATACTGTGAATGATGGCTGCTGTTGCCATGGTTTTGGGTTTTATTTAACTCCACGCTAAATAGTGATGTATGTGAGACTCACTTTTTCATTTCTTGAACTTTCCTCACATATTTTCTTTTTTCCTCTTGAATATATTTAAGTGGGGGGGGTTTCCCCCTCACCAGAAAATTCCACAAGTTATATCTTATTCTGACTAAAATGTATAGTGCCTTGAGGGCACTTTCCTTGAAGGAAAAATATAGTGGCTGAATGACCTGTCAGCCCGGCAGAAAAAAATGTCCTTTCCGGAGCAAAGCTATGAAGGGGAATGAAGAAAAGATTGATGCTTTTGGCATTGGGGAGTCCTTCCTAGCTGAGCTTTACTGAAGGAAAATGTCAAAAAAGCTACCCTGAGAAGGAGTTTGAATAAGAAAGGACCAACATGAGGAATTGAGAAAGAAATATCTGAACTTATGTAGAGTAAAATAAGTAGAATGAGAAGGATATCATACAAGATAACAAGAGTAATGTAAATGAAAAGATAACTGAAGTGACATTGATCATAAACTCTATTAATTGCAAGATTCAATCTTGAACCCAAGTTAAAAATGGAAAACTAACCTTCCTTCTTTTACTAGAGAGATAGGGAACTGAATTGATTTCACTAAATTCTTTTTCTTTGTTACCAAGGAATATTCAATGGGGGACTAAAATGGAATAGATCTAGAAATGACTGTGATATAAAACAAATGGCTTACTAAAAATTTCAAAATAAACAAATATAAGGCTTGAAATAAGAAAGTGTGTCATAATAGCAAGAATATTGTATTTAGAGGCAGAGGATATGGGTTTAAATCTCAGATCTATGTCTCAATATCTATGTGACCTTAAGAAATTTTCTCAGCATACATTTCCTCATCTATTGCAAATAAGCGGTTTAGAGCAGATGATACTAAAAATTATGGCAATTTTAAAATCTTATAACTTGAAATTAACTTTGATTTTTATTTCTGTTAGATCCATTAACTAAATTTTGAGAATTTTTTCTTGGAGATAGTCCTTGAATTCTATATTTTCTATCTATTTTCATAGCCCCTACACTTCTCTAAGCTCCAGTAATTATCTTTAATTTCTTATAGCTATTTCTTAATTTTAAACCATGTTTATTTACCATATATGCCTTCACCCTTACTAGTAAACTATCTCTTATAATAAATATTTTCTTTAAAAGGGTTGGGGTTGGGGGGAAGAATATGGTTCAGCAAAACCAACACACATCAATCATGTTTTACAGTATATTTAATATACGCCCACAGTCCTGTTTCTCTGCAAAGAAGGAGAGAGGTGTATTTCTTAATTCTTCTCCAGGACCTAACTTGGTCATTATAGCCAAATTATTTTCTATACACTCAAGTTAATGCAATAAACCCCTTATGAGTCTTACTTCTTCTGGCTTTTAGAATATGAGCAATGATATGATATCTTTGCTTCCCTATTGAATCAAATGGTGCCTACAAGGTCTTCATAATAATTAAAATTCTTTCAAGATTCTTAACAAAATGTCTCCATTTCATCTTCCAATTTTACTCAAATACGAAAATGGATTTATGATTTCACCAATTTTGAAGTTCTCTCCAGTGACTGACAGAACAATCTATCCATTCCTATCCATCATGAACAAGCTTTGTCTCTGACTGTCATTCTTTTATCATTCATTCACTCTTTTAGTCATGATTGAATGAATATCATTCTTCTGAAAAATATCCCTTCTGCTCAATTTCCTTTCTGTCCTTTGCATTTGTTCATACCCATCAGTAAGACTTTATTTATACTGACTTTTTGTCTATAGTGTTGATATTGAACCTGTGTTGTGAAGAACTCTGAAAAAATGAGCCCAATCTTGCCAGAATCTAGGTTTTACAAACTATTATATTCCAATAAAGCACATTTCCCAGCTCTGTAGTTTTCAGGATTTAAACTCTTCCTTTAATTGAAAAAAAAGGAAAGAAAATTGTGACATTCTGATAAAATAGATAAGTATAAATAGATGAATAGATGGATGGATAAATGGATGGGATGGATAGACATTTTTAGAAGTCAATTATGTAGGTGTGTTATTCTAGATCTGTGTAGAACTTTCAATATAGCAACTTTCTCAGTGATGTAGATTAGAAATATATCTGTGACTTATGGTCTTAGAACATTATCTAGGACACCAAGAGACTGACTGATGCCCATGATCACATAAGTAGTATGTGCTAGAAGCAGAAGGTGAATAAAGGTATTCCTGACTCTAAGTTTAATCATTTCTCTATGACATCATGATAATTATAAGAATATAAATATGATAGCCATGGGCTGTGGATGAAGTTCTGATTTCAAATTTTGAAAGACATACAGATATGCAAACTGAACCCTAAACTAACTTAGTGGCAATATTAAATGAGAATAGTCATCAAATACTTTCTTTAGCTTTCCTCTACCTTCACCCACCCATTTTCTACTCTCGGTGCCCAAATCAGCTTCATTTTTAGTATTACTGCCTACATATAGTATGAGTCCTTAGCAATTTTTTCTTCATTCTGATTAGCCAAATTATCTCTTAAATACTCCATCTCCTCCTTTTTCTAACAAACGTATTCATTTGCTTTAAATTCTGAGGAATGCTGTTAACAATCAAGTAATCAATAAAACTTGCTACAGTGTTTCAATAAAATTGAGATTCTTGGCAGAGAATCCAAGTCCTTCTGAGATAATGATCCAGAAAAGTGATCACCTCTAAGGTTTTATTCTACCACTTATGCCAAGACATCCCATTGTATATATTTCTCACTGTTCACAGAGCCAGAGAATTACAGAATAATAAGTCAAAAGGGCACTCTGGGAAGACCTAGTCCAACCTCTCCATTTACAAAATGAGGCTTACATTTTAATGGCTTTTTCAAGGTCAGACATCTCACTAGTAGTAGACAGAGCTCTTTGCTTAGGTCTTCTATCTCCTAGTCTAGGATTTTTTCTACTACACTACACTGTCACTGATCTAGTCCCTGGATAGGAAGATAGTGTAGTTGCTCTATATAGTCTTCATCAGAATAATCCTGTGTTTAGAAACTTCTTCAAAGCATAGACAGCATTATTTCCTCATTGCCTGTTCTAATTCCTTTAATTTCTTTTTCTTTTCTTATTGCTAAAACCAATAGGAAATGGGAAAGAAAGGCATTTAAATAATGGTTTAAGTGTTGATCCTGATTTTTCCATTTCTATAGTAGCATCAACAACTAGCAATAATGAAGCAGTTGAACAATCAATGCATTCTGTTAGGTCTGGTCAGATAGAAAAAATCAAGAAATGAGTTAAGGCTATATATTTAGAATCAAATATCCTTATTAGAAAAAGTCCACCTGGAGCTATTTCTGCCAAGTCTCTCCCTGCCTCCTCCCACCTTTTTAAATAATTTTCTGCTCTTATTCTGTTAACTGTAAAATTCAAGACAGGCATTAACTGCTATACATCATATCTTCATGTGAATCTTTGTCAAAGACAAATCATAGAATGATTAGAATTTTAGAACACTGTGTCAAGTGCTAGAGATACAAATTCAAAATTAAAACAAGACCTCTCCTACAGGATTTGTAATCTAAGCCCCCAAACCCTTTTGATATGGGACTCTTTCTTCATTGGAGATTAATGCCTTGCCACATCTGGCTTTTTGCTTCTAAATAGAATCTGAAAGATTCCAAAACCACTTTAGATTGCTGAAGTAAAAGATCCTGGAGGAAATCAAACTGAGAGGGACAACCAGTCCCCAATATTTCCTTATCCCTAGCTAAACTGCCTTAGAGATTTTCAGGGAACTTCCCCTTGGTGAAATCAAAATTGATTTAGCTGAGTTTTCACATTCCTGGTGGAAGATTTCCCTCATTCTCTAATGTCTGGGATATATATACATATACATATATATGTATATATATATATACATATATATATACATATACATATATATGTATATATATATATGTATGTATGTATATATATATGTATGTATGTATATATATCTGTGTGTATGTATGTATATATATCTGTATGTATGTATGTATATCTATATATACATACATACATACAGAGAGAGAGAGAGTTTTGTGTGTGTATATATATATACATTTTATATATATATACAACTCTGTATACATATACATTATATATATATACAACTCTGTATACTTCCTTTTAATTTTATTTTTCTATGTTCATAAATAAATTAATTTCTTTCACTACTTTCTATTTGTGGTCATTATAAAACTAATACTTTGTGGGGAATCTAACCATAGATATAAAGTCTGGGGTCTTATTCCTCTCAATTGAAGAAATGGTGATTAGAAATTATGACTGATGCAAAAATTTTAAATAAACGATTAACAAAAAGATTACAGCAACTTATCAGCAGGATAATATACTATGACCCAGTGGGATAAATACCAGGAATGTGAAGCTGGTTCAATATCAGGAAAACTATTAGAATAAACAACAACATCCATAAGAAAAACAACAGAAATCACAGATCTTAATAAATGCAGAAAAAACTTTTGACAAAATACAGCATCTATTCCTATTTAAAAAAACTCTAGAGAGCATATGGATAAAGGGAGTTTTATTTTTTAATAATAAGCAGTACTATCTAAAACTTATAGCAAGCATTATTTGTAATGGAAAAAAGTTGGATGTATTCCCAGTAAGACCTAGGCTGAAACAAGAATGCCCATTATCACCACTATTATTCAACATTGTACTAAAAATGTTGATTTTAGCAATAAGAAAAGAAAAAGAAATTAAAGGAATAGACTGGGCAATGAGGAAACAAAACTATCACTCTTTGCATATGATATGATGATATACTTAGAGAATCCAAGAAAATCATTTCAAAAACCAACTAGAAATAATTCACAGCTTTAGCAAAGTTGCAGGATATAAAATAAATCCACGCAAATCATCAACCTTTCTCTATATTACTGACAAAGCCCACCAGCAAAACATTGAAAGAAAAATTCCTTTTAAAATTACTTAGACAAAATAAAATACTTGGGGATTTACTCTGCCAAGATAAACTCAAGAACTATATGAACACAATTACAAAACACTTTTCACACAAAAAAGTCATATCTAAATAATTGGAAAAATATCAATTGTTCATGATTAGGCCAAGATAATATAACCAAAATAACAATATTGCCTATATTGGTCTACTTGTTCAGTGCCATACCAATCAAATTGCCTAAATATTATTTTATAGAACTAGAAAACATAATAATAAAATTCATCTGAAAGAACAAAAGGTCAAGAATATTAAGAGAATTAAGAAAAATAATACAAAGGATGGTGTCTAAGCAGTACCAAACCTAAAACTATATTATAAAGCAGTACCAATCAAAACCATCTGGTACTTGTTAGAGTAGATACACATGACACAATACGCAAGGCTTATAGCAATCTAGTATTTTGTAAATCCCCAAACTCTACCTTCTAGAATAAGAACTCAGTATTTGACAAAAATTGCTTGGAAAAGTGCAAAATAATGTCAGAAATTTAGCATAAAACTACACTCACACCCCATACCAAAATAAGATCAAAATGGATACATGATTTGAGCATAAAGCATTATACCATAAAAATTAGGAGAACAAGGGATAATTTACCTATCATATCTTTGGAGAAAGGAGGAATTTATTACCAAAGAAGAACTAGAGAACATTATGAAAGGCAGATTGGACAACCTGGATTTCATTAAATTAAAGAAGGCTTTGCACAAATAAAAGCAACAGAAACAACATTAAAAGGGAAGTACAAAGCTGGGGGGAAATATTTACCATCAGTATTTCTCATAATTATTTCATTTCTAAAATACATAAAAAACTACATTCCATAAAATATGTAAGGGAGCAGAATTCTATCTAGACAGATAATAATTATCTACATAGATATATTTCTAGTCCAGTATTCCCTCTCTCTGAGTAGAACAACGTCCAAGCTTCTGCTTTCCCTCCTAGAAGAAATTAAAGTCTCCCTCTGAGAAAAGTGAGGAGAAAAGGAGTTAGAGATGTCTATTCTTCCCTTCAAGCCATACAATGACAACCTCACTCTATACATGAAGGCACAGCCCTTGATATATATTCAGTTGTGGGAATGTTCTTCAGAGTATTAAGAAGTACTTTAAAGCCCAGGCCTGGAAAAATTCCTTTTTTGCCAATTCTTTTGGATGAAGTTAAATCTATCTGTCCCCACTTAATTTCTGGACAATTTTCTATCTGGGTCAAATCCTTGATGTGGGCATCTGAGAGATAGAAATATTACTATGGTCAAAATAACTTTTTGGGTAATTTTGCCCTCTTCCCTTCCCAAGGGCCTGTCCTGGAATAAGATTCTACCTTGGAATCAGCCTCATGCCCCAGTTTTGTCATTTTCAAAAGGAATGGTACGGATCAATTTGATCTTTCCCAAATCTAAAATTGTAATGACTTGATGCTTTGTCTTGAACAAATAACTGATTTGAAGATATAATGTACACACAGTTAATTCCTAGTCTGAATTTTACTGAAAAATAATAACAGAATAAAAACAGAAAGTTATTTTTAAAGGGGGTGGGGGATGGGGAGAGACTTGGCAGAAATATCTCCCAATGGCTTTTTTCTAATAAGGATATTTGATACTAAATATAAGTCCCTAACCCACTTCCTGATTCTTTCTCCTTGACCAATCTACTATAACAGTCACAACTAACAGTAACCCAGGGAGAATGAGGCTTACAATGGTCAGAAATGATGAAGGTGTCATCTAGACAGAAGGGGTAAAGGTGACTTGTTACCCCTCCTTTTGTCTCCTGGATTTCATCAGGTATTGCCATTTCTCCCATTTGCTGAACATTTTTACTCCTTGTGAAAAAAAATTCCTAATTACTATGCTTTAGAAGGACCCTACCATCCTTGCCTCTGTATCTTTTCTATCCCTAAACACAGATGTACGACACACCTTGGCATTTCTTTATGCCCACTGGCACATTCCCAGTGGGACAAAATTTAGACACAAGGCAAAACTTTACCTGCAACTCACCAGAGGCTAGCTTTAGGGAAATTTGTGTAGGCAAAGGCAAAGTTTATCTTCAGAACTTCATCTCTCAGCTTCCCCCAACTCATATCTCGATAAATACTTCAGGGATATTTCACTTGTGTATTTGCTCATTCATTCTTTCCTTCTTTCTTAGGAGCAGTTTGTGATAGAGTATTGGTCCTAGAGTCAGGAAGAGTACAGAATTTTAAACTAGCCTCAGACACTATATTAGGTGTTACAGTTGATATAAAAATAAGGACATAAAAATGTTCTTAAAGAGGACACAGTTTAGTAGGGAAGGAAAGATAAGACATGTATATGTTGACAATAGTACAAAGCAGTGTATGACAAATGGTAGAATGATATGAGAGTTGGTCCTCCAAACAGGAAGGACAAACAACAACTGTCTAGAATGCATGCTCTATTCCCTCATACCACCCCAGACATCTCTGTCCGTGCAGTTCTACTCATCCTTTCAGGACTCCTTCAAATGTCATACTTTCCATATAGCCTTTTCATACTGTCCTAGATAGACACAAACTCTCCTATGAACTTTCCCAGGTCTCATTTTGTGTGAGGCAACACCCATTCAGTGATTTAAGGCTAAGCTAGAGTTTCAATGATCTTGTGATGAAGAGAGCCATCTATACCTAGAGAGAGGACTGTCGGAACTGAGTGTGGTTCACAACATACCATTTTCACTCTTTTTGTTGCTGTTTGCTTGCATTTTATTTTCTTTCTCATTTTCTTTTCCTTTTTGATTTGATTTTTCTTGTGTAGCAAGATAATTGTATAAAAATATATATATATATATATATATATATATATATATATACATATATTGGATTTAACATATATTTCTATCATGTTTAACATATATTGGACTACTTGCCATCTAGGGGAAAGGAGAGAAGGTGGGGGGAAACTGGAACACAAGATTTTTCAAAATTATTCATGCACATGTTTTGAAAATAAAATGCTTTAATTTTTAAAAAAGACAGCTAGGTAAGAATTGAGACCAAAAAATCGTCTAGTTTGCCTACTCAAAAAAAAAAAAAAAAAAAAAAAAACTGGGAGGGAAATATTCTCAAAGTTTTTGGCCAGAATAGAAACAATTGCTATTTACACTTACTCTGAGCCATTAAAACCCAAACAATAATCAAATAATGCTTGGGCTGTCTTATTATTGGCTAATCAGTGAGGGCCAGAGTGATTTAGATTTAAGTTATGATCAAGGAACTGTATTTGAATCCCAATGGATTAATCAAATCTTGGTTTTCCAGAGCTATATATTTCTAGAAATTGGGTATGCTGAACAATTTAATTTGATTATAGCATAAAATTTGCATCAGGAATAATCAGAGGTTGAAAAGGTAGATTGGATAAGAGAGATTTTAAATACTAGGCAAAAGAATGTGGACTCCATTTATCAATTAATGAGGAGCCACTGTATACCTTTGAACTAGGGAATAGCATAATAGCTCTACTAAAGGAAGATTTATCTGATATCTGTATGCAAGAATTTGGGGAGTAAAAAGAGAATTAAAGTTGTGTGAGAGATTTCCTTTTGTATGGGAAATGGAAGAAGTCACTGAGGTCTCTCACAAGTCCCAAATTCTATAATTTTGTGTAATTCTGCCCAAATCTGTGCAACTCAGCAAATCTGATTCCTTACCATCAGATTATGGAACATTTTCCTGGAATTCTAAGAGCTTTGTCAACAGTTTACAAATTCTAACTAGTCCAGAAATGCTTCAAGAATAATTCCAGTGGGGCGGAGCCAAGATGGCGGAGAAGAAACACACGACTCAGTGAACGTCCTCACTCCCTCACAACCAATTAGATAAATTAAGTCTCAAAATTAGCTCAGGACTGATAGATACCACAAGGACTGGAAGCAGGACTTACCAGCTGAAGAGAATCTGGAGTTTCAACAGGAAAGGTCAGTTCTCAGGGGAGGAATAAGAAAGACCAGCACAGACGGTGGGGTAGGGGCACACTGCGCCCATTGCGCTGGGAAGGGCTCTGGGATCAGAGAAGCCACTGAGGTAAAGGAATCTGGCACAGGCTGTCAGCTCTTCTCTGCTAATTATTTAGCAGTTCAGAAGAGAAAGCCAAAATATTTTAAAACTCAGATTAGATTTTCCCCGATCCTGGGGGTGACTCGGCAGACTCGGCACCAGGGGGTGTGGCCTCAGCTACCTCCTGAGAATAGTTAAGAGACTGACAAGTGGGTGGATACGGCCCAAGGCAACACACACTGCCTAGCTTAGCTGGAGGGAGTGGAACTCAGCTCCAGGAAGTCCCAGAGAAGCGGAACCTTTGAACTAGGGACCGCGGTTTCTGGCAGACACTTCCAGTTTGAGCGCAGGGGCTTCTCACGTCACCTGCTGCAGATATCCACGCCCCACCCAGACACATAGGCTGGGCTTCCTGCAGTCTTCACTATTCTACGCCCTCGAAGCACAGCAGTGCTAATCACCTCTGAGGCACTTCCAGGGAGGGGGTGGGGAACTCTCTCCCAGAGCTCTCTCTTAGCTCAGGCGCAGGGGCCGCTGCATCCATCCCGTCTGGGAGGAAGCTGGTAAAGAAGTAAATAATTTCCTACCCCAGGGACAGACCCCAAAACATTTTTTAAGTATGAGCAAAAAAGCTAGAAAAACTATAGATTCCTTCTATACAGAGAAAGAGCGGGTACCCAACCCCGAGGAAGTTAACAGCAAAGATTCAGAAGATAACAACCTAAAGGGGAACGATTCCTGCCCCCCATCACATAACTCTCTCCTAGAAGAAGCTCTTAAAAAATTGAGGGAGATCGAAGAAAAATGGGGAAAGGAAAGGGAAGTTATGATAGAGAATAACAACGTCCTGAAATTGGAGTTGGAAAAAATAAAGAATTCACAGGACATGCAGGGAAACAAAATTAGTGAATTAGAAAAGGTTAAAAAAACACAGGAAAGTAGGATTTCTGAATTGGAAAAGATAAAAAAGTCTCAAGAAAATAGAATTTCTGAATTGGAAAAAGAAAATAATTCTCAAAAAAAAAAAATTAGGGAAATGGAAAAAAATTCAATAGAGCAAAATAATTCATTTAAAAACGAAATTGGGCATTTACAAAAAGAACTAAAAACTGTGAAAGAAGAAAATAACTCCTTAAAAGTCAGGATGGAACAAATAGAAATGAATGATTCACAGAGAACCCAAGAATCAGTCAAACAAAACAAAAAAAATGAGAAGCTGGAGAACAACGTCAAATACTTACTGGGAAAATCTATAGACCTGGAAAATAGATCTAGGAGAGATAATCTGCGGATTATTGGACTTCCAGAAAACTATGACCAAAAAAAGAGCCTAGATTCTATTTTACAGGAAATTATCAAAGAGAACTGTCCAGAGATAATAGAAACAGAAGGGAAAGTAGATGTGGAAAGAATTCATCGAACTCCTTCTGAAATAGACCCTAAAAAAAGAACACCACGGAATATTGTGGCTAAGCTGCAGAATTACCACACAAAGGAGAAAATCCTGCAAGCAGCTAGAAAAAAACAATTTAAATACCAAGGTGCCACAATAAGGGTCACCCAAGATCTGGCTGCCTCCACATTAAAAGATAGAAGGGCCTGGAACCTGATATTCCGAAAGGCAAAAGATCAAGGACTGCAACCAAGAATGAACTACCCAGCTAAGTTTAGCATCTTTTTCCATGGAAGAAGATGGTCATTCAATGAAACAGAGGAATTCTATATGTTTCTAAGAAAAAAACCAGACTTAAACAAAAAATTTGATCTACATCCACAAGACTGAAGAGAAACAGAAAAAGGTACACAGAACCCTTGAGAACTGTAACTCTGTTGTGGGTATATAAAAAATACTCAAGGATAATTTGATTTTACTGATATAAAAGAAAAAAAGGGGGGTGTAGTAAAGGGAAGGAGGTCGGTTCAGAAAAAGGGGAAGGAGTGATAAAAAGAGGGAAACTACATCCCAGGAAGAGACATAGAAAATACACCATATCTGAGGGAACTTAGTGAGGGGGAGAATCATTGTGTGAATCTTACTCTCATCAGAAGAGGCTCAAAGAGTAAATAATTAACATATTTGTTTTTCAGAGAATTTTCTCTCACCTCATTAAAAGGGGGGAGAGGAAAAAGGAAAAGGAAAAGGAGAATAAGTGAAGGGACTTGGAGGGAGGGGGGAGGGATCCTAAAAAAAAAAAAAAAAAAAAAGAGGGAGGGTTGCGCGTCACAAGGGGGGTCTGTAAATTAAATATCGGGGAGGGGGATCAGGGGGGTCAAGGGAAAAAAGCATAATCTGGGGATAATACGATGGCAGGAAATACAGAATTAGTAATTTTAACTGTAAATGTAAATGGGATGAACGATCCCATCAAACGGAGACGGATAGTAGATTGGATCAAAAAGCAGAACCCTACAATATGTTGTCTACAGGAAACACACTTAAAGCAGGGAGATACATACAGAGTAAAGGTAAAAGGTTGGAGCAGAGCCTATTATGCTTCAGGTAAAGCCAAAAAAGCAGGGGTAGCTATCCTTATCTCAGATCAAGCAAAAGCAGAAGTAGATCTCGTTAAAAAAGATAAGGAAGGAAACTATATCCTGCTGAAAGGTAGCATAAATAATGAAGCCATATCAATACTAAACATATATGCACCAAGTGGTATAGCATCTAACTTTCTAAAGGAAAAGTTAAGAGAACTGCAAGAAGAAATAGACAGTAAAACTATAATAGTGGGAGATCTCAACCTTGCACTCTCAGATTTAGACAAATCAAACCACAAAACAAACAAGAAAGAAATTAAAAAAGTAAATAGAACATTAGAAAAACTAGGTATGATAGACCTTTGGAGAAAACTGAATGGCAATAGGAAGGAATATACTTTCTTCTCAGCAGTTCATGGATCCTATACAAAAATTGACCATATACTAGGACATAAAGATCTCAAAATTAAATGTAGGAAGGCAGAAATAATAAATGCCTTCTTCTCAGATCACAATGCAATAAAAGCTACATTCAGTAAAAAGTTAGGGGTAAATAGACCAAAAAGTAATTGGAAACTGAATAATCTCATCTTAAAGAATGACTGGGTGAAAGAGCAAATTATAGAAACAATTAACAATTTCACCCAAGATAATGATAATGATGAGACATCATATCAAAATCTTTGGGATGCAGCTAAAGCGGTAATAAGGGGAAATTTTATATCTTTAGAGGCTTATTTGAAGAAAATTGAGAAAGAGAAGATTAACGAATTGGGCTTACAACTTAAAAGGCTAGAAAAAGACCAAATTATAAACCCCCAACCAAAAATTAAACTCGAAATACAAAAATTAAAAGGAGAAATCAATAAAATTGAAAGTAAAAAAACTATTGAATTAATAAATAAAACCAAGAGTTGGTTTTATGAAAAAGCCAATAAAATAGATAAACCTTTGGTAAATTTGATCAAAAAAAAGAAAGAGGAAAATCAAATTGATAGTCTTACAAATGAAAAGGGGGATCTTTCCACCAATGAAGAGGAAATTAGAGAAATAATAAGGAGTTACTTTGCCCAACTTTATGCCAATAAATTTGATAACTTAAGTGAAATGGATGACTTCCTCCAAAAATATAGGCTCCCTAGATTAACAGAGGAGGAGATAAATTGCTTAAATAGTCCCATTTCAGAAAAAGAAATAGAACAAGCTATTAATCAACTCCCCAGGAAAAAATCCCCAGGGCCAGATGGATTCACATGTGAATTCTACCAAACATTTAAAGAACAATTAGCCCCAATGTTATATAAATTATTTGAAAAAATAGGGGATGAAGGAGTACTACCAAATTCCTTTTATGACACAGACATGGTACTGATACCTAAACCTGGTAGATCGAAAACTGAGAAAGAAAATTATAGACCAATCTCCTTAATGAATATTGATGCTAAAATCTTAAATAAGATATTAGCAAAAAGACTTCAGAAAATCATCTCCAAGATAATACACTATGATCAAGTAGGATTTATTCCAGGAATGCAGGGCTGGTTTAATATTAGGAAAACTATTAATATAATTGACCATATTAATAATCAAATTAATAAGAACCATATGATCATCTCAATAGATGCAGAAAAAGCATTTGACAAAATCCAACATCCATTCCTACTAAAAACTCTTGAGAGTATAGGAATAAATGGATTATTCCTTAGAATAATCAGGAGTATATATTTAAGACCGTCAGTAAGCATAATATGCAATAGAAATAAACTGCAACCTTTCCCAGTAAGATCAGGAGTGAAACAAGGTTGCCCACTATCACCATTACTATTCAATATAGTACTAGAAACGCTAGCCTCGGCAATAAGAGCCGAGAAAGAGATTCAAGGAATTAGAGTAGGAAATGAGGAAATTAAACTATCACTTTTTGCAGATGACATGATGGTATACTTAGAGAACCCCAAAGACTCTGCTAAAAAGCTACTAGAAATAATTCAAAATTTCAGCAATGTGGCAGGATACAAAATAAATCCACATAAATCCTCGGCATTTTTATATATCACTAATAAAATGCAACAGCAAGAGATACAAAGAGAAATTCCATTCCAAACAAATGTTGAGAGTATAAAATATTTGGGAATCCATCTACCAAAGAAAAGTCAGGAATTATATGAGAAAAATTACAAAACACTTGCCACAAAAATAAAATCAGATTTAAATAATTGGAAAGACATTCAGTGCTCTTGGATAGGCCGAGCGAATATAATAAAGATGACAATACTCCCCAAACTAATCTATTTATTTAGTGCTATACCAATCAGACTCCCAAGAAACTATTTTAATGACCTAGAAAAAATAACAACAAAATTCATATGGAAGAATAAAAGGTCAAGAATTGCAAGGGAACTAATGAAAAAAAACTCAGAGGAAGGTGGTCTAAGTGTACCTGATCTAAAGCTATATTATATAGCAGCAGTCACCAAAACCATTTGGTATTGGCTAAGAAATAGACCGGTAGATCAGTGGAACAGATTAGATACAAAGGACAAAAAAGGGTACATCTATAGCAATCTAATCTTTGACAAACCCAAAGATTCCAACATTAGGGATAAAAATCCATTATTCGGAAAAAACTGTTGGGAAAACTGGAAATTAGTATGGCAGAAATTAGATATGGATCCACACTTAACACCATATACCAAGATAAGATCAAAATGGGTCCATGATTTAGGCATAAAGAGGGAGATAATAAATAGATTAGAGGAACAGAGGATAATCTACCTCTCAGACTTGTGGAGGAGGAAGGAATTTATGACCAGAGGAGAACTAGAGATCATTATTGATCACAAAATAGAAGATTTTGATTACATCAAACTAAAAAGTTTCTGTACAAATAATACTAATGCAAACAAGATTAGAAGGGAAGTAACAAATTGGGAAAATATTTTTAAAAACAAAGGTTCTGACAAAGGTCTCATTTCCAAAATATATAGAGAACTGACCATAATTTATAAGAAACCGAACCATTCTCCAATTGATAAATGGTCAAAGGATATGAACAGACAATTCTCAGAGGAAGAAATTGAAACTATATCCACTCACATGAAAGAGTGTTCCAAATCACTACTGATCAGAGAAATGCAAATTAAGACCACTCTGAGATACCACTACACACCTGTCAGATTGGCTAAGATGACAGGAACAAATAATGACAAATGTTGGAGGGGATGTGGGGAAATTGGGACACTAATACATTGCTGGTGGAGTTGTGAAAGAATCCAGCCATTCTGGAGAGCAATCTGGAATTATGCCCAAAAAGTTATCAAACTGTGCATACCCTTTGACCCAGCAGCGCTACTACTGGGATTATATCCCAAAGAAATACTAAAGAGCGGAAAGAGACATATATGTGCCAAAATGTTTGTGGCAGCTCTTTTTGTTGTAGCTAGAAACTGGAAGATGAATGGATGTCCATCAGTTGGAGAATGGTTGGGTAAATTGTGGTATATGAAAGTTATGGAATATTATTGCTCGGTAAGAAATGACCAGCAGGAGGAATACAGAGAGGGTTGGAGAGACTTAAATCAACTGATGCTGAGTGAAATGAGCAGAACCAGAAGATCACTGTATACTTCAACAACAATACTGTATGAGGATGTATTCTGATGGAAGTGGAAATCTTCAACATAAAGAAGATCCAACTCACTTCCAGTTGATCAATGATGGACAGAGGTAGATACACCCAGAGAAGAAACACTGGGAGGGGAATGTAAATTGTTAGCACTAATATCTGTCTGCCCAGGTTTCATGTACCTTCGGATTCTAATGTTTATTGTGCAACAAGAAAATGATATTCACACACATGTATTGTACTTAGACTATATTGTAACACATGTAAAATGTATGGTATTGCCTGTCGTCGGGGGGAGGGAATAGAGGGAGGGGGGGTAATTTGGAAAAATGAATACAAGGGATAATATTATAAAATATATATATATATATATATATATATATATATATAATAAAAAAAAAAAAGAATAATTCCAGTGCTAATTCAAAGGAATATCTGATGACAAATTCTAGATTCTCTGAATTGTACCCAAGACTTCTAGAATTCATTAAGTCTGACTTGCTGTAACAAAATAGAATTTCATTCTGTCCCATTCAGAAAGATAACTTAGCTCTCTTAGCTTTATAAGTTTCCAGGAAAAGAGTCTCTGTGGTCTCCCTTATCAACCTTATCCCATTGCTGCACCGTCAAGTACAACTCAAAGGTTTATTTGCTGCCATGGTAAAAAAAAAAAAAAAAAAAAAAAAGTAGAAAGAGGTCAGTTCTATGTCTGTGTTGGCAAAAGGAACAGTGATAATAAGGGAAATAAGGAAGTGAAGGTAAAAAGGAAGCATAGAAATGTGGGAAGAAGGCTGCTAATAGATAGCAAAGTTCTATCAACTGAAGATGCTGATGCTGTCATCTATAAGCCTCCAAATTCTTTTGCCTGGTATCTAAAAGCTTCCCTTGCCCTATCCTCTTTTCCAACCATATCTCTGATTATTCCTGATGCATACTTTATGCTGTAGTCAAATTGGATTGTTCACACTCCCTCCTGGATATGTTTATTATCTGGCTTAGAATCTTTTCTACTTTGATCTCTTGTTCTTCAACATCTTTAATTCCCACATCTTCAGTCTACAGTCCAACTCAATTATACAAAGGAGAGATCATGCTTTAGACCTCTCTACAAGCCAGCTTGCTTCTACTGGCTATACCTCCAGGGCTGGCATACTGAGTTATACCTCTGGGTCAGATGACTTGGTCTTGGTAACTTTGGGTTCACACAATGAGTTAAAAAAGTCAAAACTTTTAATTCTGAATTCTTAGCCCAGAACTCTTCACAATATTACATATGTTGAGTTTGAGATACTTTTCAAACGTGTAGGTAAAAGTGCTCTGAAATAAGTTGCTAGAGCTAAATAGCAAAGTTAGACAGGCTAGAAATAATAAATGTTGGGAGAAGTTGGGTGATATAGTAGATAAAGTATCAAGCCTGGAATCCAGAGGACTTATCTTCCTGAATTTGGTGTCAGGTGCTTGTTAGCTCTATAACCCTAGACAAGTCATTTAATCCTGTTTGCCTCAACTTCCCCATCTACAAAGTGACCTGGAGAAGAATGTAGCAAACCATTTTTTGCCCAGAAAACTCCAAATGAGATCATGAAAAGTCAGATATGACTGAAACAATAGAACAACAATAACAAGAAAATAGGTATTGACATGAAGGTAATAAGTGAGGCTGAGAATGAATTAGACTAACCAGCGATAGATTATGTTTTCATAGGAAACTCACCCAAATCAGAGAAGTCTTCCAGACCTACTAGAATAAAGCTATCATGGTGGAAGACTGAGTGACTCACAAGGAATGGGAGAAAGATTTTTGGGGGTGTAAGGGTGAGAGATAAGAACACTATGTTCCAGAGATCCCTTCCCATTAACATGGGTTAGATTAGTTTTTCCCTGAAGGGTTAAAAAAAAAAAAAGCTGTTTCTGGGACTTTTTTGGCTCAGAAGACTGTTTTCCTATGGAGCTCATGCTTCTGTGGGAAGCCTTGGTGGTATCTGTAACACTCCAGCAGCAGAGCCATTGGAGAATAAAATGGGATCGCAGTCCCATTTCCTTTCTATTGCAAAGAATGCACCATCAGATTCAACACAAACCCCTGACATTTATTTACCTGCAGAGAAGCCCAAGACACAAAGGACCACTTTCTTGCAGTTCTATTCCCCAGCTCAGTTGGAGAACTCTGAATCTTAAGCCTACTGAGGGTAGTGATAGCTCCCATAGGGAAAATAAACAAACTTTGCCTAAGAGGAGAAAAGTTTTGCATTCTGCTTCAGCCGTTTCTTTGGCTGATTTGTGATGCTTCACAGCACTCTTGGACTTTCTTGCTCTGATTGTTCCTTTAGTAATGGAAAGAAATGTCTTGAAAATGTAGATGCTTTAGGTCTGCCTTCTGTTCTTCTGCTGGAAAGCACATAAGGAATCCCAAGTAAAATTTACATAATAGACTCTGTGGTGTTGAATGTTTCTGAAGAAACATCTGACCCTGAATTTCATAGCACAGATTTGGAGCTGGAAGAGTGATCTAGTCCAAAACCCTTGTTGGATAGATGAAGAATCTGAGATTCAAGGTCACACAGGTGGCAAATAACAAAACTAGAATATATGAATACAGGTCTTCTAACTCCATTTTTCTTTTGTACTATGCTAACACACCTTTACCTTCCCTACTCTACTTACTACTTATCTACACCCTTACCTCTCCTCTTCTCTTTTTCTTTCCTATCCGCTCATCTATTGTGCTCTCCTCTTCTATACTGTTCTTCTCTTCTCTCCTTCTTAATGGTAGCCTTTTCTTTCCTGTTATTTTGTCAAATTGTAACTTTTCACTTCCCACACCCCTTTTCTTCCTCCTCTTTTTCTACCTCCCTGCTTTCCTTAATTCCTATTTTTCTATCCTTTTTCCCTCCTTTTCATTGTATTTCCTATTTTCCTTCCTCCCTTCCTCTCCTTTCCCCCTTCTGTCCTTCTTTTCTTTTCCTTCTCCCTCCCTCCCTCTCTTTCTTCTGCCTTCTTTTTCTCCATTTTTCATTCTTTCTTTCTTCCCTCCCTGTCTCCTTTTCCCAAGATCTATCTTCCCTTCCTTTTTTCATTCTTTCCTTCCTTTCTCCTTTCTTCCTTTCTTCCTTTTTTTCCTTCCTTTCTTCCTTCCTTTCTTTCTTTCTTTCTTCCTTTCTTTCTTTTTTCTTCCTTCTCTTTCCCCTCTCTTCTTTGCTTTCTCCTTCCTTTCTCTCCCTTTCCTTTTTTCTCTTCCAATGCCCTTCCTTTTTTTCTTCCTTCCCTTCTTTTCTTCTCCTTTTCTTCTCTGTTACCCACCTTTCTTTCCTTCATTTATATTTTGGGTTTTTTTTTCTTGCTTTCTTCCTCCTCACAAATGTCTATGTTCAAAGAGTCATGCTAAGGTGACAAAGGATACAAGAATTAATAATAATAATATTTATATGGTATTTTAAGTTTAAAAATTCTACACATCTCATCACTCCTCAAAATTCCTAAGAGACAATTAATATAAGTATTATCCATATTATCCACATGAGGAAAATTAAATTCTAGGTCTCATTATCCTTTTCTGGAATGTTCTATTGCCTCTCAAATGAAGTCTCTCCATCTTAAGGAGTTTATTAGTAGTAGAAATAAGGCTTTTATGCAAATTACAATAATGATAAGAATCATAGTTGACATTTACAAACAAAATAACTTGGGATGAATAATCATTTTAAGATAGTTTCATTCTGTGACATCAATGGTCATAAACATATTCTTCTATTGACATGAGGAAGATTCAGAATAAAATCTTATCATGACCAGATTAAACTGGAATGAGTTTATCTTTCTTTAGTTGTTTATCTGTCAGTTGAGTGCTAGATTTTGTTTTTGTGTGTTTTTAATTCTTTTTTTTTTAATGGATATTACTCCAAGGAAACATACAAAGGTTATTGCTCTTAAGCAGAATATTACAATAACTGTTGATATGGGAAAATCAAGTATTTCAGCAATCACTCAAGCTTACAGTCACACAAAGGAAAGTAGGGTCAAAAAGGAAAATACCAAAGATTCAGACAATATAGTACCAAATCATACAAAATAAAGAATCATAACTAAAGGAGGGCATAATGCATACTAAGAAATCTTAATTACAATTATACCTTCTACATATTGATTTTCCCCAATATGGTTTCAAAATTTCATGGCTCACTCAGCATAAGAAATTAAATGGGAATTTGGGGGGAATTTTACAGAAAATACAGTTGACACACAAAGGTCAGCAGAAGACAAAGAGTCTATGACCAAATACTTAAATTTTAAAATGAGCTTCTGTAAACATCCCATAAAAAATAAATAGAAAAATTCAGAATTCTTCTCTGGTATAGAGGGAGAGCCAAAAGATTTTAATGAAGATTTTCCAGTTCACGGGTACACAGACAGAACTCCTAATCCCTAAAATGTGGAAGAGATAATTGCATATTAAAAGCTGTAAAGTTTATTGAATGTCAATAAGTGTAATTAACTCACATTGTCCCAAGTAATTCACATATTTAAAATATTTCAAAATACTTTATATAGGTCATTTTTGATCCACATATGATTCCTATGATGTCAGCTTCATTATTGTGCCCATAAGCATGACACTAGTAAAAGTCTGATGTAGAATGTGAATCTAGACCTTCTTTAATTCAAGTAAAGAAAAAGAAAAATAAGCAGTAATATGTTCTGAATTCCAGAAGAAAATTACAATGGGCAAGAATGTTTCCTGTTAGGAAAAGCAAGGAAGGTTTAATGAAGCATGGAGCATTTGAAATAAGTGAATAGAGATGACTTGAAGAGAATTCATAGAATTGTAAAATCTAAAGCTACAGGGAAACTCAGCTCTAGTTCAAAGCCTTAATATTACAAAAAAAGGAAATTGAAAGCTAGAAAGGTTAAGAGAATTGATCAGTTGTTAATGGTTTGATATAAATAGAAAAGTCTTGAGAAAAATGGCCTAGAGACCTGTACTAAATCCTATTAACATATTTTATCAATGATTTATGTAGAGGCATAGATAATATGCTAAATATATTGGCAGATGATATAGAACTGGGAATGAGAGTTAATACTCAGAATGATAGACAGAATCCCAAGTTATCATTCTAGAAAATTAGAACAAATCTAATAAGAAAATTGATAGGAATAAATGTAAAATTTGGCATCTGAATTCAAAACCAGTAGAATATCCAGAAATAAAATTGTAACAGCGTCACACATGGCAATTGTTTCCCATTAATCCAGACAAGATTCCTCATTGAGATAAGTCCCCAGGATTGCATTTCCCATGAGTCTGAGTATTTGCTGCATAGGACAATTATGTCATGGATTCTCATTGGTATTGAAAACTTTTGAGAAAGAACTAAAAGGAAAGAAACCGCAAAGCTGCCACTCAGGAAACCAATCCAGACGTACCCCTGAGAATTTTTAGTGAAAGGAAAGAGATGGCAAGTGCACAGGACATTCCAAGTGGAGATCTACATTCTGTCGGTATCACTGGCCAGCTTCAATCTGACCATATCAGAGATTTTGCAAAATTTTCCCAAACATGGACTATGAACCATTTAGGAGATTGTTTTTCAATTTTTCCCAACAGAACACTGAAAAAACCTGGACCAGTGAATACATTGAACTGTAGAGAGATAGAATAAGATTTTCCCATTTTCAAACATATGAGTCTCAAAGAGTCTGTTTTATCAGGCTATTCTGATGAGAACTGGGGATGAGTTTGAACTCATTCAATCCTGGGTGTTGAAATGTTTTTCCTCATTTATTTATTTGTTTGTTTACTTGTAATCATGTTAATTCCAATTCTGTTTCATTTTTTAGTTTTATTTCTTATTATCTACCATTATTTTATTTTTAAAAACTTTTTTTTATTTTCAAAACATATGCACAAATAATTTTCAACATTCACCTTTGCAAAACCTTGTGTTCCAATTTTTTTTTTTCTCCTTACCTTCCCCTTTCCCCCTTCCCTTAGATGGCAAGTAATCCAATATATGTTAAACATGTGCAATTCTTCTATACATAATTCCACAATTGCCATGCTGCACATTAACTGTTTCATTTTAAGAATATATGTTCGTTACCTAGACTAGTAATAAAGTACAACTGAAAGTGCATCTGAAACTAGTAATAAAGAACAACCTGAAAGAACATTAGAAGGGAAAATTAGGCTGAGATGGGGGCTCAAACCAACTAAGATCTACTTATCTTGCAAAATGCCATGCTAATATTGAATCCTGCAGTTCAAGTGTATCTCAATATGGAAGGAGAAGTTTGGCAAGGTTTCTGGTCAAAACAAACACAATTGCTATTCACTCTGAGTGAAACAGGACTTAATGAGTGAGGTTTGGGGCCTGGGATCTATTGTTGGCCAATCAATGAGAGCCAGAGTGATTTGTGTTTAACACATGAATCTAGCCTGTTATCCCAAGACATCTTTCAAGGTTTCAGCAAAGTTTGCATTCTTTTGGGCAGTGTTCTGGAAGGTCCCTTATCTAGCCTTAGTCATTGATTAGGTGTTTTAGATTAGACTTTAGCTTAAAAAAAACAAGGTCCCCCACTGTATCCAACATCATCTCCAGTCATTTTGATCTAAATCTTGGACCTACATTTCACTGGAGAAGAAAATGAACCTACCCCTCATCTGAATTCAACTCATTTTAATGTCATGATCCTTTTTGTGAAAGGACAAACACAAAAATCAAGTTTATCCAGAGAAAGAAAAAATATAAGCTACATACTTTTTAAAATAAAGGAAATTTATCCTTTTTTCCCTCCCTTTTCTTGAAATGAAATTGTGTTATCAGTGTGACCCTGAACTCTAGACAAAGTCATGTTGCCACCATGAGGGGGAAAAAATGGAATTTGGAAGCAGAATATTTACTTCCTAAACTTTTTGTAAAGGAATGTCACATCCAATCAACTTGCTCCTTTCTCCTTGGTTGAATTAGAATTCAATAGGAGTCCCATTTCGCAAATTCACTGGAAATTTCCGTTCTCTAGTGCAGCTGCCAAAGAGAGAGACAATTCTATAAGGATCAGGTAGTTCTTGTGAGGAACCACTATATCTTAAGGACAGGAACTCAGACTAATCTAATATTTTAATAACTTCATGACACTTAACACAATGATATACACAGGGAATGCTCACTAAATATTAGTTGCGGGTTCTGTTCCCTGACAATTTAAAAGGAAGCTAAAAATGTTCTAAACTTAACCACATGCTTTTGAATTCATTCTTTTTCTAAATAAGTTTGAAGCATTCTCTCTCTTTAAAAGCATATTTTCCCTGCAATTCATCTTCTATACTTTCCACATGGGTCCATTCTATATCTTTTCTGTATTTACAGGCAATCTTATTTGCAAAATATTGTTCTCTTCCAGCCTTGAACGGGAGCACAATTTCTCAGAGAATGACATAAGATCTTTCAACTATGAAGTTTGGTGTTTGGGGAGTTGGGGAAGGGCAGAATGGAATCATTAAGAATGATTTTACCTTTATCAAGACAAGTCAGCTTTGGGCTAATAGTAAATCACTTTTGCTAAGAGCTCAAAACCTCTTAATTGAGTGCTTTACTTAGCTCCTTAGAATACAGAATGAAATCCACATAATACTCATGTAAGATTGTTTTTAATTGAAGTAATATGCACATGAGAAAGTGAAATAACTAAATCCTGTGGTCTATTAGGATGTGCTTATTATTGATAATGACAACCTTAAAAGAGCATAACTATTAAGTTAGGAATGCAAGTGATACAATAGCTGTAAGTTACCAAAAGTTTGGTAATTGTTTATTTTTATGCAACATCCCAGACTTGCACATCCGAGGCAGTTCTAGGAGGTGCCATAGTGCACACAGTGCCAGATGTGGAATCAAGAAGACTCCTCTTGCTGAGTTCAAATTTTGTCACAGATACTTAGTAGCACTATAACCCTGGACAAATCACTTAACCCTGTCTGCCTCAGTTTCCTCACCCATCAAATGAGCTGGAAAAGGAAACAGCTAACCACTCTAGTATCTTTTTCAAGAAAATGCCAAATAGGGTCACAAAAAGTCAGACAGTACTGAAAATGACTGAAAATAACAACAAAAATACTTTGGACTCTGTCCAGGTAGCTCCTTAGTTGCAGAAATAGTAAAGATGAGCTTATTTCATAGTTAATATAAGTAATCCTCCAACTGACTAGTTGGGACTCCTTGTGGATAAGGCAAGAAACTTTGTAAAGACTTGATTTGGTCTCAAATCAGTGTTAGATGAGTCCATTCCTCTTGGTGAGTTTATTTTCTTCATCTGCAGAATTACATATTTGGAAGTTTGTTGTAATTCAATAATTGCAGTCATGTCTGACTGTGACCCTTATTTGAGATTTTTGGGGCAAAGATAATTTCATAAAGTGTCTTGCTATTCCTCCTCCAACTCATTTTACAAATGAGGAAACTGAGGCAGATAGGGTTAAGTGATTTGTCCAGGGTCACACAGCCAGTACGTATCTGAAGCCAGATTTGAACTCAGAAAGATGAATCACCCTGATTCCAAGCCCACTGTTCTATCTGCTGTACCACTTAGCCATCTGGAAAAGGAAGAAAGAAAAAGGAAAGAAGGAATTATTAAGTGCCTCATGTGCCAGACACTGTGCTAAATACTTCACAAATATTATCTCATTTGTTTTTCACAACACCCATAGAAGGGTAGATGCTATTATTTCCCCCATTTTATATTGAGGAAACTGAGGCTGATTTTATAAGGGTCACACAGCTAGTAAATTTCTGAGGCTAAATTGGCGCTAAAGGCTTCCTAATTCTAGGACCAACATACCATCTACTATATCACCTTGTGGTCATCCAAGCCTCCTGAGCCTCAATTTTCTTATTTTTAAAATGGGGGGAGGGTGTGGATGAGATGATCTAATAGCTTCCTATTGCTCTAGATGAATGAATCTATTTAAATATTTGAGCATTATTTTTTTAAATGCTTGAGTAAACAGGACCTATTTATTCCCGAGCCTAATGTTTTTTTCCTTATTTGGAATTATTAAATTTTAATGCACTAACAAGGCTCACTCTCCTATTTTTACAAAACAATGTTCAATGCTAAAGAATCTAAATATCCAATTCCAAGTATCTGAAAGGACTCTGCTATGAGTTACTTGAGACAAACTGAACTTGACCACTATAAAGAATAAGCCACCTAGATCCTAATTAGTTCAATAAATAATGCCCTGAAATGGTCATGTTATTCTAATTCATATTATGTATTTCTACTGGGCTGGAACCAATTACCATATTTTACTATTATTACCTTGAATAATGCAAAGAGTAGTGATTAACAAGGTCCTTTCCCAGAAGATCCAACTCACATATCAGCTCTAACAAAGAGACATTCAGTTCAATGCAATTAGACAATTTATTGAGCACATACCATCAAGCATTGAGGCTGGACTTTATAATAAATACATAAGAAATATAAAACACAATTCTTGTTTTCTTTTTTAATGTAATTATTTTTTTAAATTTCACTTTAATAATATATCATTTTTCCAATTACATGTAAAGATGTTTTTCAACATTCATTTTTGTAAAATTTTGAAATCCAAATTTTTTTCTCCCTCCCTTACCTCTCCCGTTTCCATGTTAGCAAGCAATCTGATATAGCTTATACATGTTATGCATTATCTTTATACATTTATACAGGGTTATACATTCATTTCAAACATATTTCCATATGAGTCATGTTGAAAAAGAAAAATTAGAACAAAAGGAGAAAACTATAGCAAAGAAAAAATAAAAGAAAAGAAAAAACAAGATGAAAAATAGTATGTTTTGATCCTCATTTAATCTCTATAATTCTTCTTCCAAATGCAGATAGCATTTTCCATCCAGAATTTATCAGAATTGCTGAGAACTAAGTCTACCATAGTTGATCATCCCATAATCTTGCTCTTGCTGTGTATGATGTTTTCCTGGTTCTGCTCACTTCACTCAATATCAGTTCTTGTAAGTATTCAGGCTTTTCTGAAATCAGCCTGTTCATTATTTGTTAGAGAACACAATAGTAACTCATTACATTTACATACCATAACTTATTCAGTTATTCTCTAATTAATGGGAATCCATTCATTTTACAATTCTTTGCCACAACAAAAAGAACTGCTACAAACATTTTTGCACACGTGGGTTCTTTTCAGGTAATTTACCTTCTAGTTGGAGGGACAAGATGGGTATAAAATGAAAGAATAATGCAAGCTAGAATAGGATTGAATCTCAAAAGGAAAGGTACAATTTCAGAGAAGTGAATTGTAACAGACAATTTACAAAAAACAAGAAGTAATTCCTTTTTCCTGTCTTTTGCACATCCTCTTTTCTTTTTTGCTTGCCTTTCATGACCTCCTCCTATGATCCCTCCCTTCTTTATTTTCCCTTCTCTCTTCCCTCCCATCATCCACACACTCCTTCTCTTCTTCAGATTCTTTTCCTTCTTCTCCTTTCCTTCTGCCTCCTCCTCAACACCATAGAAATAATCCCAGGACCATGACCATTTGCTTAAGGTCAATTTATGATAGCTTTTTATGATTCTTTTTTAATCTTTCCCACTCTTTTAAAACTCATTTTGACCCCCAAGGAAAATTTAATCTTACTCCCAATGCTAGAATATATTTCTTTCTGTCTTCTCTTGGCAATAATAATTCTGATTATAATTCAATGATATGTCTGTATTCAGAGTTCAGGTTCTAAAAATAACATTTTTTATCACTGTTGTAATAAAATAATTACTTCAGCGAAAAGATTTGTATGATTATTCTGAATTTTTGAAAGTCTTATTTTGATATTAAGACATATTAGTATCTGGTACGGTTTAGTTATAAAGTATATCATTACATACCCGCCCTCCCCCCTAAAAAATTGACATGTGTCTTAGGATTTAGCAGAAGCCTGAAAATCTGTCTGCTCCACAGTTCAATATGCAGCATAGACTAAATTTGTCAGAAATCAATAACACAGTTTAGCAGAGGCCTTAACAATTCCAGGCATATTTCTTTAAATTTAAGGATAACAAACAAGTTAATCAATGGGCCTAGGAAAGAATCAGATTCATGGAGATCTGTAAAAACAACCACCACAAAATGTGAGCACTGTTGTTTTTTAAACATTTATGTTTATGGAAGACAAAACAAAATAAAAACCGGTTATGGATCTCAAAAAGGTCAGAAGTCATTTCTGTCCTCCTAATTACAGCTTTCTCATTACATGAGATTCATTGCTCCTGAAATGCCACGGGTAGGTGATTACTGTTTTAAGGATGTCAGAAGGCTAACTCTATACAATACTTCAATTTACTCATACCTAAACCATTATATAGAATTTTAATGTTTTTTTTTACACCTAATACTAGATAGACTCTTAAATACCTTTCTTCAATGTTGCTTATTAAAATGGACTTTTCTTGACAGAGCAAATGAGCAGAAAATCCACAAGGGCATAGAGGTATAAGGGATAACATGTATACGCTTTTATGAAAGCTTGTCCTTATTTTGTCTTTTGCTTTTTGTGAAGGAAAAATAGTACAGCATAGCAGAGAGAAGACCAGCCTTGGAATCAAAAAGACAAGAAGCTGTGGGCCTAAGTTCTACTTATGAAACACATTAGCTGTGTGCATGTGAACAGGTCCTGTAACTGTTTGGTGCTTTAATTCACTCTCTGAGTCCAGCTGCTAAACTACAATAGTGGAGAGAATTTTTACAGCTTAGAGATTTTTTAATTGATAAAATTATACTTCTGAACCAAAAATAAAAGAAAAAACTTTTAGGAGGTACAAATCATTTTTATTTCTCAATACATTCCTTCTCTCAGAGAGTATTTGTTTTTTGTTTTAAATAGTATTTCACTTTTTTCAAATTGCATATAAAGATAATTTTAAACACTTTTTCAAATAAAATTTTGAGTTCCAAATTTTCTCCTTCTCTTCCTCCTCTCCTCCCTCTCTAAAATAATAAGCAATCTGATATACCTTATATCTATGCAATCATGTAAAACATATTTCCACATAGGTCATGTTATCAAAGAAGAAACAAAACAAAAGGGAAAAAAGGAAAAAATAAAGTAAGTGAAACTAGTATATGCTTTGTTCTACAATCAGAATCCATCAGTTCTTTTTCTGGATGTGGATAGCATTTTCCATCATGAGTCTTTTGGAATTGTCTTAGAGCATTGGATTGCTAAGAAGAGCTAAGTCTATCAAAGTTGATCATCACACAATATTTCTGTTACTGGGTATGATGTTCTCCTGGTTCTGCTCACTTCACTCAGCATCAGTTCATGTAAGTCTTTTCAGGATTTTCTGAAATCATCCTTCTGTTCATTTTTAATAGCACAATAATATTCTTTTGCATTCATATACCACAACTTGTTTGGCCATAAGCTAGTTGATGAGCAATTCCTCAATTTCCATTTCCTTGCCACCACAAAAAGATCTGCTATAAATATGTTTGCACATGTGAGTCCTTTTCTCTTTTTTATAATCCCTTTGGGATATAGATCCAATAGTTGCATTGGTGGTTCAAAGAATATACACAGTTTGGTTGCCCTTTGGGCATAATTCCAAAGCACTCTTCAAAATGACTGGATCAGTAAAGAAAAAGTTTTGTGAAAATCTAAGGATGAGCATATTGCTGTATCATACTATATTTACAAATAATTAAAATACTGAAATAATAAATTTAAAACCAAAAGGATACTAAGAACTATTTTCATCTTTTTTCTCATAATTTTCCGATTTGTTCTGATTTTTCTCTCCCCACATGATTCATATAGAAATATGCAAAAACTGAATTACATGTATAACAAAAAAAAAGTTTTTACATGTAACTGGGTGGGAAATAATAATAATAATTAAAGAACCTTTAGAGGTCATCTAGCCCAATTCTTTATTTTGCAAAAGAGGAAACTGAGGTCCCCCAAAATTAAAAAATCTGCCCAAAGTCACTTAAGTAGCAAGGAGATAAAGCAAGGATTCAGATTGAGATTCTCTGATTCCAAATGGCTCTCTTTTCTCACAGAATTACCAATAGCCTTTGCAGAAAAAAGTTGCATAATCTACCAACAATAATAATGGCTTGGTAATAGTTATTATTATTATTATCCAATGTTGTTGCTCAATGTGTCTGACTTCATAATCCCAATTGTGGTTTTCTTGGCAAAGTTATTGAAGTTGTTTGTCACTTCCTTCGCCAGCTCATTTTACAGATATGGAAACTGAGGCAAACAGCATAAGGGACTTCCTCAGGGTCATATAGCTAGTAAAGCTGGATTTGAACTTGGGACTTCCTAATTCTTGTTTTGGAACTCTTGCCCACTGTATATCCTTAGTGGATGTTCAATTAATTCAGTATGAAAAGGAAATGAGAGGAGTTGTAGGTATACGGAGATAGGTTTAAGATGAGTTCTCAACAATTTCTTATTTGGGCTTTGGCTGAAGGTATAAAGACACTTCTAAAAGAGGCCTTTTGGGGGGAAAAGATATTGCTTAAAACAATTTTTAAGTCATGGGTCTTGAGTATACCTCAATCAATAGCTGAAATGAATAACTAAGATAAGAAAGATGAGGTAAGAAACAAATCAGAGAAGCTGGAAAGAAGGGACTGTATGACTGTGATAAGAGCCCCATTTCAAGTTTGTGACAAAAAACTTGATTACAAAAAGAAGAAAAAAAGGTTCGGGAATAAATAATTGAGCACCTTCTTTTACGGAGGGAGAGAAAAGGAAGAGAGAGGAGGTAGAGATCAAAGAGTAGAGGAAACAAATTACTGGGTGGGAGAAAATAAAGAACAATAATGTGGTGGTTGCTCCAGCTTTAGAGTTTCATAAAAATAAATATGCTTTTTCAAAATCATTGAAAATATTTTTCTGTTTCACTTGAAGTGAAAATCAGTTTAACCTCTCTCTGTCTTTGTCTGCCTATCTCTCTCTTTCTATTTCTTTCCCTATGTTTCTCTCCATCTAGTTCAGTCTTTGTCTCTCTCCCTCTATCTTTATTTCCATTATTGGTTTTCAAGGTTTTATGGCTTAAAAAAAAAGGGAAAAATAACATACTAGATGTGCATCCTTCCAGATCAAGCTCTTCACATTCAGCAAGAAAGGACTTTTGATGGGAGTCAAACCAACTTTTCCTCCTCTTTCTAATATAAACATTAATGGATTGGAATGAGATAGGCAACAATTAAAATTTGCTCAAGATGTGGCATTTTCCCCCTGGTATAAATAAATTGTATCTTGACCTAATTTGAGCAAAGCCATATATTGATGACAATTGAGAAACATGTAAAAGGTGGGAGGTAGTTCCTTCCGTTGAATACCTTACAGTGCAGTAGAAACTCAGGGCAAACATCCCAGGAGATTCAAAGAATTGTCAAAAGGAACTTTAATTGTATTGATACAGACCTACAAGAAAGACATATACCAGATACTGTGTTAAGCACTAAGAATACAGATAAAAAAATTTTTTTAAATAGTTCCTGCCTTCAAAGATCTTACATTCTAATGAGAGAAAAAAACCTGAGAAGGTAGGGAAGGGAAATGAGGAAAATAAGGTACCTGCCCAAAGGCAAGAGAAAAATCCTGAGATTCAGCTGCAGTCAAGGGAGGAATGAAGGCATAGTTGGCTTGAGTGCTTCCTTAAATGGATGTTCTTAGAAGGAGTTCATCAGTTGGAAGTAACAGGGGCAGAAGGATCTTCAAGGGTGACAAAGTTGCAGGGAACGAGGCACCTGTCAAGGTAAAAAGGCTTTTGGACATGGTGTAGAAGTAAAGAGTGGAGCTGAGAGAGGAATGACGGGGACACATGTGGTCATAAATTAAATCATTAAACACACAGAAAGGTGATGAGAAAAAAATGTCCCCACACACACATAGGGCAGATAATTTTCTGTACCGCCAAGGGGGAGAACAAAGAATATATGAGTAGGAAGGACAGATATGTGGGGAAAATTAATGGAGAGTAGCTGTTGATGAGGATGAATGAGTCCTTTCTAACTTCAGGACCCATTTGAGCTTTTTTTGACAAAGATATTAAAGAGGTTTTGATGGAGTCTTAACTGATGCCACAGTCCCAAATATCTGTGTGTGTGTGTGTGTGTGTGTGTGTATGTGTGTGTCTGTCTGTCTGTCTGTCTTTGCCTATCTCTAGTGTCTCTGTCTCTGTCTCTCTCTCTCTTTCTCTCTCTCTGTCTCTCTCTTACTTCATTAGAATAGAAGGATCCTTTACCTTTTCCTTGCATATCTAGCTAATATCCCAACACCAATAATCCTGTCACTCTCCTGGACTTCTTTAGAACAAGAGGGCCTTTTACCTTTTTCATGCATATCTCAATCCAATCACAATGATTTTTCTGAGACTGTCCAAATATATGCAAAGTATCCTTTAAGATCATCCAGTTTTCCTGTTCTGCCCAATTCTCCAATTTTTTTCTTCTCTATGTAAACCCTTATCTTACTCTTCTGAGTTGCTATGTCTCTTGAAAGAGATTACTCTCTCCCTTGAGAAGAACAGCCTTCAGGGTACATCACCCTTGTTTCATTAAGCCCCCAAATAAATGCCTTCAGACTGTCTGAGCCTGAATTCTTTCAAAGACAACATCACAACCTACTCCCTGGTACCCCAACATCTTGCCCATTTGAGAAAAAGTTTTTTGACTGACTTTCTCCAATTCAAGGTAAGCTTAATACTTAATAATATAATAATATTATATTATAATTAATTATATTATATTATATTAATTATATAATAATATTATATATAGTATAATATTATAATAAGCTTAATCCCTTAATACTGTAGTTAAAGCTACACACTAACTGATAAAGGGTGACTTAAGAGAGAATTTAATGTTTCCAAAGCACTTGGAAAGGCTTGGTGGGACTTCCTGAGTCCCAGTGCCAAAGCAATCAGCAGTGGAAGCAGAAGAAAAAGAGCTTTCCAGGAATGAGGAACAGCCAGAGAAAATGCCTAAAGCCAAGAAAGGTGGGAAAATGGAGTGTCTTGTTCATGGAATGGTGAGGAGTCCAATGTCCCTGGAACTAAGAATGTATCTTGAGTAAGGTATATGAAGACTGGAAAGACAGGAAGAACTAGCTTTTGAGGAGGTTTAAAAGCATTTTATATTCGATACTGGAAACCATAGCAGTTTATTGAATAGTGGGGTGATATAATTGAACTTATGGATTAGGAAAATCATGTTAGTGACAGAATGAAAATTGATTAGATGGGGAGTGAGAGAGGCAGTCCTTCACACAATTGCAACAGTCTTGCTATGGGATGATAATGGTCACCACTAGAGTGATGACAGTGTCAGGAGAGAAGGAGGCATATTGAAATATGCTTCTAACTTTTTCCTGTTTCTGCCTTCTGAGATTAAATCCATCAACAATGTTTAAATATCTATTATATACAGGGGCAGCTAGATGGCACAATGGATAGAGCACCAGCCTGGAAGTCAGGAGGACCCGAATCTGGTCTCAGACATTTAACACTTCCTGGCTGTGTGACCTTGAGCAAGTCACTTAACTCTTTCTTGCCTCAGAGGGAAAAAAAGATGCACTACAGCATGCTTTATGAGTTAAGACTATATCTATTAATTTGATCAGTCAAAAGTGGGTTAATTGTGAAAAATTCTTAATGCATTTAAGGCAGCTAGATAATCAAGGGATAGAGCTCCTGGCCTGAAGTTCAAATCTGGCCTCGGAGAATTATTTGCTGGGTAAGTCATTTAACCATATTTGCCTCAGTTTTCTCATCTGTGAAATGAGTGGAAGAAAGAAACAGCAAACTACTCCAGTATCTTTGCCTAGAAAACCCCAATGGGGTTGGACATGACTGAAATAACAATCAAAAACAAGAATAAATGTTTCCAAGTATTGGAAAGAATGAAATGACAGCACACAGGAAATACATTGGAATTGACAGAAGAGTCAGTCATATTGGGTGAGACTTGGATAAAAACAGCAATCTAGTCCTTAAGCATATGGGTTGTGGGCCAACCTCATGCTGAAAGCTTTGCAGCCAAGCTCCTGGGAGAGAAATCACTTTTGATAAAGGATGAAGAGGAAGAGAAGGAATGGGGACAGAATCTGTGTCCTTTCCTACTCCCTAGATCAAAGGATGAGCTTCTTGTGAACTTTGCAAAGTCAGAAGATTTTCCACTTCACGTGAGCATAGTGCATAGTGGCAGTATCTACAGAACAAGTGTGTGCACCAGGAGCCAAAAACAAATTAAACCAAACAGATGGCCTTAAAAAAAAATAAAAGCTATACCATGTCTAGGAGAAGCTCTGTAAGAACAAAGGGGGAAATAAGGACTTCTTGGAGCTGAGATCTATCCTTTTGCTACATGTACTCTGTAAACTTGAGCACACCTGAACCTCTATTTGTAGAAGGATGTGACTTTTGGTTTGGGCAGATACCATTTCTAAAAGCTAGCTAAGTTTGATTGACTAGTTAGGCAATCAAACTGATATTAAGTAATAACTAATCAGAAAGCCCACTGAATGGGATACTCCCACAAACATATTTCCAATCCCTCAGGGTTGCTCATAGAATCCTGAGAAGTGAAGTAGGGAACATCCCTGCCAGTGGGGTGGAAACAATAAGTCTGCTCCACATCCCAGCTTTTTAACTGCTGTTTGACCCCATGCTCACACAGGGTCTTGTAACTCAATGTGGGGCTCACAGAATTATGATTGCCAATAAATGTTTGATTTATGTACCTATAGGTATATGTAAAAATTTAGGGCCATGGGAAAATTTCTTGGTTGAAAAGGGAATGCAAGTGGAAAAATACTAAGATTCCCTGCCTACATAGTGATCCACATTCCATCCCCATGGTTCTCTTTCTGGGTATAGATGGCCTTTCACCACAAGTCTATTAGAACTGGTCTGAATTGTTGAAAAGAGCCAAGTCCATCACACTTGATCATCACATAACCTTGTTGTTGCCATGTACAATATTCTCTTGGTTCTGCTCACTTTACTTAGCATCAGTTCAGGTCAGTCTTTCCAGGCCTCTCTGAAATCATACTGCTGAACGCTTCTGTTTTCCATTATTTTCATGTACTTACTCAGCCATTCTCCATCTGATGGGCATCCACTCAGTTTCCAGTTTCTTGCCACTACAAATAGGGCTACCACAAACATTTTTGTACATGTGGGTCCTTTTCCCTTTTTTATTATCTCTTTTGGGATACAGACCCAATAGAGGTACTGCTGGATCAAAGGGTATGCACAGTTTGATAACCTTTTGAGTATAGTTCCAAACTGCTCTCCAGAATGGTTGGATCAGTTTATAACACCAACAATGCATCAGAGTCCCAGTTTTCCCACATCCTCTTCAACATTTATCTTTTCCTGCCATCTTAGCCAATCTAAATGGTATGTAGTGGTACCTCAGAGTTATCCCAATTTGCATTTCTCTATCAAAAGTGATTTAGTTGCTAAATCTCTGTTTTAGATATCGAGAAATCAAACAGAAGTTCTTCACTTTTTTTTTAATAAATAGGACAGCATCTGCTTGTCTTGGGGCCTTCTTCCATTTTCCACGAAATATCAATATTTTTTTAATATCAATATCAGTGTGAGAGAAAATCACATCTACTAATTCTTTCATTATCATCTAAGCAGATGACTGGAATTTCATCAGGAGTAACAAAGTGCTCACTCTTATTCTGTCTCTCACATCTTTAAGTATAACTTTAGAAATATGACCAATAATATAAGAAAACAGATAATCAAATCAGAGGCAAAGATTGACTATGTAATCTCTTAAAGAAAATGATAACTTTTAAAATGGTAAGAGATTGATGTTATAAAAAAGATTATTTTATTGAATTCTTTGCAAGCCTCTTTAAATAAAACTCCTTTTAGCATTTCAGTATTTCTTTATACCTTACTGACTCTTGAAAAAGAGTTTGGAGGATAGAGAACCTAAAGCTGTACTTTGAAGAACCAAAATAAAAACATAAAAATTATTGTGTAAGGAAAAATAAAATTTCATTTACAAAAATTCAGTCTGAATACAACTTTTCTCAAGCACCTCAGTTACATAAAATAAGGCACAACTGACCCTGGATCATTGTTTTATTTGAATAAGTCAAGGATATCTTAACTCAAGTTCTACTCTGACCCTTGATGATAGTATGGAGATGACTGACCCTGAGTTCTCAGAGTTTAGGTCAATGTAGAAGCATTTATTCCAAGTCTTATCAAGATGTAATAACTTTGAATAGACTACTATAGCCAAGAAACTGACTTGGGTCAAATTAGGGAACCTCATTAACTACCAGATGATTTTTTTTAGTTACAGAAATTAATAAAGCCCAGAATGTTTGTGATCTGGAGCTATCAGTGGTGAAAATGTCCTTGTCAGTGAAATCATGAATCTTTGAGATATTAATATAAGTTGAAAGAAATTGAGAGAATCCCAAAGTATAAGAATAACACATTTACCTGGTATTTACATTGGAAGAAATCTACAATTCCATTATCTTTTCTGTTTGGGTACATTGATCTACAAGAGGGAAAAAATACAAAATTTTTCCTTACCTGATAAGTAAAGAGAAAGAGCTAAATTCTGTTCTTGAACATTTGTTTATTTGACAGTGACCTTAAAGAGACAGAAAAGGAAGAGATTAAGCATTTATTAAGCCCTGTACTAAGAACTTTACAAATATTGTCTCATTTGATAAGTAGGTGATATTATTATCCTCACTTTTCATTTGAGGACACTGAGTCAAACAAAACTTGCTCAGGGTCACACAGCCACTGAAGCCAAATTCAAACTCAATCAACTTTCTTAAGTCCAATGCTCTACAACAATGTTCTGTGTTATCTAGCTGGAGTGGCACTAGTGAAAAGGAGAGTGGAATCTAATGGGAATAAACACATTTTGGTGTGTATTTCTGGCATCCCAGTCAGATAAAGGGAGTGAAATATTATAGAAGTGTCTTTTAGAATATTGATAAATCTCCTTCATCTAGCATCCCAGAAGAGAAGATACTTCCTTTTTGGATAGGATTGGGAAAGGGAAACATAGACAATAATTTTGGGAAATTCCAAGATGTGAACAGAGTAATGTAGTGACAGAGTTGAAAAAATATGCCCTCACCTACCTCTTGACTTCAAACACATAGCATAAGCTTATAAACATATTCTTTCTGGAAAAGATTGAAAAGAATAAAAATATTCTTTGGGATAAATTAAAGATTGAAAATAAAAGACTCATAAATAGCCTTCTGTTCTTCTCTGACATTTCTTCCTTCCTTTTTCTAAAAATGAGCATTTGCAGGTGGGCTCCACAATTTGGGTAAAAATAGCTGGGGTGGGCTCCATGCAACTGCTTTTTCCACAACTAATGGTTATTTGAGGGGTTTTAATAGGCAAACATCTCAGGGATACAAACAACATCCGTATCAGCACCACTGAATAAAGGAGTCAGGTAAGTGATCTTCAAACCAAAATAGCTGAACAGCAGGGACATAATTGCATATTTACACAAATGGCCCGAACAGTCAGGAAATCTGGGCAAATAGGTCATTATAGCCATTTTCAAGTCATTATGAGCCATTAAATAAATTAAACACACTTTGCAAGTACTAATGACACAGTCCTGTGGCCAGAACATCTCCAAAAACATTTATCCAATTCATCTCACTGACAGGTCTGGCTTCACAGATTGCCAAGGTAGGTAGGTCATGAGGAAAAATAAGAATTTCAAAGTTCGGATCCAAGACACACACACACACACACACACACACACACACACACACACACACACACACAAATCCTTTTTTTTCTCTTAGCTTCAGCTTTGAAATTTCTAAATGGAAGAAGTCAACTAGGTGGGCTGTGGATGGAGCACTAGGCCTGAAGTCAAGAAAATCTGAGCTCAAATCCCACCTTAGACACTTACTATGTGACCCTGCCTCAGTTTCCTCATCTGTAAAATGAATTGGAAAAGGAAATTATAAACTATTCCAGTATTTTTGCCAAGAAAACCCCAAATGGAGTCAAAAGATACAATTTAAATGACTGAACAAAATATGAATATGAATCAAAAATATGATATTTCAAGACTATCCTCTAGAATCTGCTCTTGTCTCCCTTCACGACCTCTAGGTCCTAATTTCCTCCCTGTCTTCCCAATTATCATTAGGAAACCAGACATCTTCTGGTTTCATTCCCTTCCTTCACAACATTGACACTATGGTCAACCATTTCGTCATGGTACTCTCTCCCAAATTTGAATCCCTTGAGATCTTTGCTGTTGGATATTTCTGCCTCCTAGTAACAAGTCCATCACTAGCTTTCCCTAGTTGCTTTCTCTTTCTGCTTCCAAGACCTCTTCCTTCTATGTACTATGGAAGGAGGACCAATGTGATCCCCCACAAGTCAATGTTCATCTCACTGAGGCCTTCATCCCTAAAGGAAGCACAGTATACGGGAAATAGAAATGACTCCAGAGTCAGTCAACAAATCCACTCTTTGAAACTCTGTATTGTATGACATTGGGCAAGTCATTAAACCTTGATGGTCCTTGGTAGGTCTTTCTCTGTATAATAAGGAGGTTGTACTAGTTTGCCTCTGAGTTCCCTTTCCAATCTAAAATCCTGATCATACTGAGCACCAAGATTGCCATAACCTTTCTCTTATATTTTGAACCTTTATAACTATTTTTATTTATTTTACTTTATTAATCTTATTATTACTTTTTTTTACCTGATTATTAACCTTTTATTAACAACCTGTAGGCTACCCTGACCTTTAAGTTTGTCAACTTTCTCCATGCTAGTGATCTCCATTTATATTCTACTTCAGTTACCCACAGGAGTGATTATATCTGTGATCTCACCATTACCTCAAATTAGATTGTGACTTCTGAAATTACCATCTCTAAATACTCTCTTTTCACTTTTTCCTCTATCTAATTCCTAAACCCTGTGCTTTGCACTCCTTGAAATTTTGTGCTCTTGGAATCATTCTATTTATCTCCATTTCCTAGCTTCCTTTATTCCTAGCTAAAACCTCACCTTCTACAAGAAGTGTTTCCTGATCTCTCTTAATGCCATACTTTCAGTGTGTTGATAATCTCCTGTATTTTATCCTGTATATATCTTGTTGGTATAAAGGTAGCTATTTTCATGCTACATAAGAGCAGGGACTAAGTTTGTTGCTGTTGTTTTTTATTTTCTTATTTCTTCCTTCTTTTCTTTCTTTCCTTCTCTCTCTCTTTCTTTATCTGGACAAATAGGTCATTATAGCTATTTGAACCATTAAATAAATTAAACACATTTTGCAAGTACTACTGACACTATCTTGTGGCTAGAATATTTCCAAAAACATCCAAATTTAACATTTAACATTTAAACGTATAAATGTTTTTTAAAAATGCTTCTTTCCTTCCTTCCTTCTTTCCTTCCTTCCTTCCTTTTTCTTTCTCTCTCTCTCTCTTTCTCTTTCTTTCTTTCCCCTTTCTTTTGCCTTTCTTTTGTCTTTCTTTCACCTTTCTTTCTTTCTTTCTTTTCCCTTTCTTTGCATCCCCAAAGCTCAGCATAGTGTCTGCCACATAAAAGATGATTAATAAATGCTTTTTGACTGGATTTAAAACTTCCTGGAATCTCAATCTCTCCCTGTTCTTCTGTTTGAACTTCCATTCTTCCTTTCACAGTCTTGAACCTATAATTAGCCACTTTTACTAGTTTTTATTATCCATTTTTAACTCTCTTCCTTCAATTATTCCCAACCAGTTAATCTTGTGTCCTGGGCTATTCCTGTCTTGTCCAGATGGATACCCAAGTCACTAAATGAGACCAAAAGAAGTAATGGAATTATGCAGACAGACTAGAAACTTATCTCATTTAAACTGATCCCTCACTGATTTGCAACAATCCTTTTTATTCATCTCTAATTAACTCCTTATCTCACCACCCAAAGTGATGGTTTTAAAACCTTCTCTTTTGCCCAAAAACCTTCAGCCACTCTAGATTCAAACCAAATTGGATCACCTTAAAAATTCCATGTTATTTCTGAGTATGTGAGCAGACTATTCCCCATAAGTAGAATGTACTTTTTCACCATCTTCAACTTTCAGAATATTTATCTTCCTTCAAAAGATGCCCATGGCACAATGAAGAACTTTCATTAAAGGTCAAAACACCTGAGTTCAAGTTTTGTCTCTGACACATGCTAGCTGCATGACCAAGGACAAAGCACTTGACCTCTTGATACCCCAGAAATTTTCTAAACTATAAATTCAATCAATAAACATTTATTTTTTTAAATTTATTTATTTTTTAATTTATGGAGTGCAACAAACATTTTATAACAATATAATAAAAATAGATGATTGAACATAAAACTGCAAAACTATTATGAACCATTTACTATTCCTTTTAAATATATTATAGTTATGTAAATTTCCCCCAATTTTTTCTTCCCACCAAGCCCTAAAGATAGCTACCATTAGAACACAAATCTATCTATCTATCTATCTATCTATCTATCTATCTATCTATCTATCTATCTATCTATCTATGTGTGTGTATGTATGTATATGTACACATATATATGTAAAAATATTCTATATATAATTCTATTTATCAGTTCTTTCTTGGTTTGTTGTAGCAAAGAATTGTGAATTGAAGGAATGCTCAACAAGTTTTTATGAAGCAACTATATGTGCCTGGTTCTGCTAGGTACTATAAATAAAAAGACAAGAATGAAGATTTTTTTGTCCCCATCATTCTGTATCTTGTATCATACTTATTTACAACCTCCTTCTAGAAAAAGTGAGCTCCTAAAAATCAGGGTCTGCAACATTTTTATGTTATGTTTATGCCTATCACCGTCACTTAGTGAAGGTTTTTTCCATTGAACTTAGAAAATTTAAATCTACTCAATCTTTAACCTACTCTATTTGAACATATAACCTCACCTTCTATTTTACTGAGGGTGTGAAGGGGAGGGGAAACTGAAGCCAATTTTGCCTTAAGCTAAATCTCTCTATGTCTTTACTCTGAACTTCTTTTCCTTCCCTTGGTTCTCAGAGGATGTAGCCCTCCTCCTTATCAAAAATATTCCTTTTACTTCTACTATTGCTCCCCATCCCTCATCCCTTGGCCCCTGGGGCCTTGCCATACGGACCATTCCCTCTATTTCTCTTTCTCCACTGGTTCCTTCCTCTCTTCTTACAAACATGTTCCAGACTCCTTCCTCCCCATAAAAAATAAATAAATAAACAACTAACTTTTGGTAGACCCTGACCCCCCCATCCAAGCTATTGTCTTTTATCTCTCCCCCCAGTCCCTGTTCAATTTCTAGGGGACATGTTTAACATTCACTGCTCCCATAGCATTTTTCAACCTTCTCTTATCTGGCTTCAGTCCCTAGCCCTCTACTGATCTGTCTATGATCACCAATAACCATTAAATTGCCAAGTTTAATGACCTTTCTTCAATCATCATCCCCCTTCTTTTCTATAGCACTTCACATCATTAGCCACCCCCACCTTCTTTACATTCACTGGCTTGCTTCTATAAAACAGACACTCTCCTGGCTCTCCTCCTACAATTTCTTTCACTCACTGATTCATCTTTCTCTTCTTGTTCCATAATAGGAATATCCCCAAAAGTCTCGTTTTCAGCTCTTATCTTTTCTTCCTATATTCCCTCACTTGGTAACCTCAGCTACTCTCCAGTTGTGACCTATATATCAATGATTTACAAATCTATACATTTGATGCAATCTCCATTCTGCTGAGCATCTCCATCTGGGCAATGTGCTAACACCCCAAACCCAATATGTCCCAAACTCAGCTAAATTTTGATTATCAAAAACCTCTACTCTTCAACCCAACTATTAGGATGGCAAACCACTCTCTCTCAATCCCCTCTTAATACCTCAAAATCATTTTTCATTCTTCACTTATTCCTACTTTTGACAATCATTTACAAAATGCTATGCATTCTACATGCCAACTATCTATTATATCTCTCACCTCCTGTTCACTCACATTGCCAATGGTCTAGTTCAAGTCATTACCCCCAAATTGGGATAATATCTTTCAACCCATCTCCCTCTCTCCAGGATCTTCTCTTTGATCCATTTTTTCCTAAATCTGCTCATTTCAGGGGCCACTAAATGGTGCAGATTTGTGCCTGCAATTAAATCTGGCCTCAGATGCTTGGAATAATGTTGGACAAGTTACTTAACTTTTACTTCTTAAAAACAGGATAATAGTGCCTATCTCTCAAGGCAGTTATGAAACTCAAAAGATAATAATTGTAAAGTACTTAACATAGTACTTGGCACCTCATAACCATTATATAAATGATAATTAGGTGGTAATAGTAGAAGAGGTAATACAGATGGCAATAGTAGTAGTAGTGACAGTGATAGAAGTAGTACTAGTAAAAATAGAAGAAGTAGAAGTCACATTAATATGTGACCATGTACATCTGCTATTAAAAAAACTGTTACTGACTTCCTATTACCTTCAGGATAGAAAATAGAAACTCCTTGGCTTGAAAGAGAATAAGTTGGCTCAAAATTAATTTTTCAAACTTATTTCACACTCTTTAGTCTTCAAAAACTTTTATAATCCAACATAAATGGACAATTAATTAGCTGTTTTCCAATCTCTTCATGTATTCTCCTGCCTCCTGGAATTTACATTGTGTTCTAGGGATTCTCTCCCCCTAGAACACATTCCAACCTAATCTCAACTTTTTGAAATGCTGGTCAGCTTTTGTATGTTGTTTTCCACCAAAAAAATTTTTCATTATCCCAAAAGAAGGTAATCCTTTTCTTTTCAAATGATCTAAAAATACTTTGCCTGGATCCTTCTTTTGCACGTAATCATATTTCACCTTGTATCATGATTATTTATGTACATGCTGTATTCCTCTTTTTGATTATAAGCTCCACAAGGGCAAGGATTTCACTGTTTTTCACTGACCCAGTGTCTTAAACATAATTGACATTTAACAAGTGTTTTTTTGAGTAAAACTAGATATTCAATTTATTCATTTAATGTAATAATTTTCTTCCAAAAGTTTTGAAAATTCTCTACTATTTTATCATGTTCCTATAATTATTAAAAGACTGGGCATGCTGAATTTGGTCCATATTGCTTTCCTAGGACCAATTGTTCAATTTTAAGCATGAACATTTACCCCTCAAAAATCAGCAAACACTAAAAAGCATTTTATTGATTTTGTAATTGACTAGACTTAATAAATTGATAGAAAAATATGTTAATAATATCAATTAAATGGAACACTTTATCATGTGTTTTGTTTTTTTTTTTTGTTTGTTTGTTTGTTTGTTTGTTTTTCAGAGAGCTGGCTATTTAACATCTACCCAGATACCCTGCCTACCAGATGTAATTAATTTCCTTTCCTGAGTTTGTTGTCCAAAAAAATACTAGCATTAACTCAAGATAGCTAGACAGACTTGACTTTCCAAGAATGTTATTATAGGCCTTCCTTCCTAAATTTTCCCCCTAAATTTTTACTTGTCTAATTTAGATAGTAGTACTGTTGTTCCTTTGTGTCTGACTCTTTGTAACCCTATTTGGGATTTTCTTGGCAGACACTAGAAAGGTTTGCCATTTCCTTCTCTAGTTCATTTTACAGATGATGAAATGGAGGAAAATAGGGTAAGTGATAGCCCAGGCTCCCTCAACTGGTAAATGTTTGAGGTCACATTTGAATTCAGATCTTCCTGACACCATGCTCAGTGCTCTATATGCCCTTGGCTGGGAAAGGGGAGTAGAGAGTAATTTTGATGTAAGGAACGTTTTGGTGCTTGAGGTTTAGGAAAACATAAACAAATGTATAAAGAAGTTTAGGTCCTGTAATGGGGGACAGGTTGATAAACCATCCTTAACTAGTCTGGGTCAGAGAACAATTTGAGTCAGTATTTGTATTCCCAATATTTAGCTCAATGCTTGGCCCATAGTAAGTGCTTAACAAATGCTTGCTGACTTGAGGACTATTCTAGTCATTAGGAATATATCAAGCCTAAATCTACCTTTTTGAAACCTCCACCTCCTTCCCCATTTCTACCTTAAGTATAATTTCTCCTTTACATAACAATCACTCACTGGCTATAGTGTTCCCCCTAAACCTTCCCTTCTTCAGTTGATACTCAGTAGGCCTTAAGACCCTTCACCATTAATGCTGTTCTCTTTCTAAATTTGACCCTCAAAATGTGGTCTGACCCAGGCAGAGTTCTAAAAAATTATCACTTCCCTAGTTCTGTATGCTAGGCCTCTTTTAGCCCCAGAATGACCTAAAGGGTTTTTTGGCTTATATAGCAATAAAGACTCATATTGAATTTGTAATGGAGAACCCCTCCCCATTAATATTCTAGATCAACTTAAGTCGTGTCATGTCTCTCTCACCTTGAACTTGCAAAACTGATTTTTTTTAAAAATCCAATTATAAGGCTTCCTATTTATCACTATTAAATTTCCCCTCATTAGATTTATCTCCGTGTTCTAACCTGTCAAGATTTTTTGGATCCCGACTTTGTCAGTCAATTCCTCCTTGCTGTGTGTCATATGCAAAATTTGATAAGTCATCCATCTGTGCTTTCATCCCATCACAGATAAAAATGTTATATAAATAAACTACAAAATAGCTCAAGGTCAACAGCAGAACTTTGGGGCATTCCATTGGGAATCACACATCATTAATCCGTGGCTAACACTAAAATGTTAATGACTATTCTTTGGGTCTGGACATTCAACCAGGCTTTGTCTCTTTCATCAAGCTTTCTGTAAAAATTTTTTTATCTCTACAACTTGTCTCTGTTTTATGAAGTGATACTACTCTTTATTTTATATTCTCTACTTTTTTTCTTTTTCTTTTTTTTTTATAGTATCAACAATGCCTTGATAAGGAATTAGACTGAATGATTCAGTTGCCTGTACTACACAATATCTTCTCATTTTTATTCTTTAAGTGGGTATTATTTTTGACCTTTGCTTCAATAAATCAGCTTTATCAAAGTCAGACAATCTATTTAAAATTATTCTTGTCTTGTAATCAGCCATTTCATTTTGTGTTTATTAGAATATAATCAGTTTGAAATCATAGGGTATTTGGGTTAAGAGGAACATCAAAACTGGAATTAGTCAGTCAACAAATTTTTACTAAATGTCTACTAATTTCCAGGCCTTTACTAAGCACTGAGGATACAAGAAAAAAAAAGCAAAACATTGTCCCTACTTTTGAGACTCTTATAATCTAATGGGGGAAGACAACAAGTAAACAGATAAGTACAGACAAGTTAGGTACAAGAAAGATTTTGGAGACAGATTCAGAATTCATCTAGCCCAACCCATCTTGGATCAGGAAACCCCCTTTACAATATCCCCACAAAAGACTCACTCAACTTTCACTTGAACACATCCATGGATGGTGATATCCATGCATCCTTGGATCAACCCATTCCATCCTGGCAGCTCTATTATTGTCATTCAAGCCCCTTATGTTACAGATTAGGAAACTCTGGGGTTCTGGAGCAGTAAAGTGATTAAAATCACATAAGTGGCAGCAGAGCTAAAACCAAAGCTCAGCTCTTAAACTTGTCACATATGCTCATTAGACTGAATTATCCAGCAATGACCTTGAGTTCATCCTGGGCCTTTGTGACTGGGCAACAGCACTCCATGGTTTTCTTTTTGTTTTCTGTTTTTTAACCCTTTGTTTTCTAAAACAGCTCACCAGAATTAGGAGTATAGTTTGTTACTGCAGAAGAGCACAGTGGGCAGCTAGGAGGATAGAATTTTAAATCTCCTTAGTACCGGCTATCAACGGTGTTTTAAAATTATAATAAATTCAAGTCCCATCCAATACACATACACACATCACAGACATACATGCATATATATATGCATTTACACACAATTCAGAAGCACACATACATAAACTTATGCATACAAAAACACACAGACAAATGTTAACATACACAGATAAACAGATATATATATACACATTGATATATATACATATATATATGCATATACACAGAGACGTGCATAGATATTCACATACAGAGAGATATGTGCATATATAAATACACATAAATAGACATAAATGCATACTCTTATATATACATACACAAACATGCATGCATACAAATGCACAGGTATAAAGCATGTATGTCCACAGGGATCTATACATGTATGCAGAGATACTCATACACAGACATTCCCATGCATACAGGATCCATGGAGCAATCTATCCTACTCTGGCAGCTCTGATATTGTCATACAAGCTCCTTATGTTATATAGATTAGGGAACTCTGGGTTCTGGAGCAGTAAAGTGATTACAGGTATAAATGTGGACTTACACTTCACAGGCACACGTTCACACCTATGTGGATACCTGTGCACCTGTATGCACATACAAGGCATCCACCTGTGCACACCTGTGCACATGCAGACTTACACACATTTGTATAGATGCACACACACAGACACACACATATACATGCACAAAGCCTAAACCTATATTACTGTCTTCTGCTGGTTCATTCCTTACTACTGTCTCCGAACAGCTCAGCTCCCTTTCTCTTTGGTGATTGTTTTTCCTCATTTATTTTCCCCTTAGTATTTTTCCACCTTGAACAGGAGAAACCGCCTCCAGGACTCGCTCTGGCTTTAATTCCTGATAGTGATTGTTAGGGTCAAACTGACTGGAGGAGAGATAACAAAAGCTGGGCTTAGAGGAGCCAAATTATCTCATGATACATTTTCATTTCCTGCTTTGGATCCCTGCTGTGTAGCAGCAGCAACCACATTTCAAAAAAGGAGAGAAGGTTGGCTTGGGGGGGAAGGAAGCAAAGTGTAAAAGCTTTGGGCTTTTTTTTTTTTTTTTTTTTGCTTCTTTTTCTTCTTTAGTGTAAGAGTGTAAAGTAATAGTGGGGGGGGGAAGCTATTTTTACATCAGGCAGACACTGCGTGCCAGACTCTCATCTCCCAATGGCACGCAGACGCTGCTAGAGATGGGGATTGTCCAGCAGGGTCTAGCTTGGTGCTGTGGTTTTTTTCTCTTTTTTCGGTGAGAGCACCTACACAACCCCCTCCTCCCCCCCACTCCCCCCAACCCTGTCCTTTCTTCTCCCCTAGCCAAAAAACCACCTGAACAGAGTAGTCTTCTGGGAATCTGAGCTAGAACTGATATTTTCATCAGCAAAGACTAATTTTTCAGTGGGTGTTATGAGCAATCATTTTGGAGGCAGAGAAAGGGAAGATTCCATAGAGTCTGCAAGTAGTTTCCACTTTCCTTAGGGAGCCGACCTTTAGAAAGCTCGAACGGGGGCAGGCAAGGGTGGGATATTCTGTGACTTGGGTGGCCTAATGGGGAAAACAAATGCCCCCAAACCCCGCCCTGACTAGCGCATCTCATATCCAAATTCCCACCCTTAGTAAGGAAAAGGTCTCCAAAATTCCTACTAAAGTGTTACTGTGTGATTTGGAGTGGGCAGCCCTTACTCTGGTTATCTCACAACATCTTAGCATTGATGCTAATTTTTCTAATCAGTGAGCCAAGCCACTGACCAGGCCCTAGCAAGGGACTGGAAAGCAGGATGTCCCTTAGTGCTGTTTTATTGTCCTCCAAAATTATTTCTTATTATGAATGCAATAAACACTCATAAAAATGAACACATCCCATCTAGATACAAAGACTGAAAAACAAGGACTATATATGAAATCATAACTCTTTCCACTCCAATTCATCTTCCATTCATAAAGTGATTTCTCTAAAACACAGTTCTGATCATGTCACGTCCTGCTCGCCAAATTCTAGTGGCTCCCTGTTGCCTCCAGGAGCAAATATAATATCCTCTAGTTAGTATCTGCAGCCCTTCATACTCTTAGCCCTTCTTGCTTTTCCAGTCTTTTCTCACCTTACTCCCCTCATGTAGTATTCCATAAGTCACTCCGGTCTCCTAGGGGTGCCACCAACGAAACACTTCATATCTCTGCTCTGGGCATTTTCTCTGGACAAAGAGAGGTTTTATATTTTGTCCCGCAAGTAATAAAGAGCCACTGGTGTTTATTGAATGGATTTGGGGTGAAAGTGAGAGATGATCAGGTCTGCAATTTAGAAAGATAATTAATAATCAATTGGGTAGCCAGTGTACGCATGAGTATGCCCATCTAGTACAGTCTGCCATAGGTGATAGTGTTTGGACCCATAACTGAAAGTGAAGAAGAGAATGGTCAGGTTTTCTTTAGAAATTTTTATAAGGTTTTTAATGATTGGAGGATGGTAGACCTAGAGGTAGAGACCATAAAATGATACACATTTTACAGATAAATATACTAATATTCAGGAAAGTTAAGTGTCTCATTTAGGATCACAGAGACAATATCAGAGTATGGATTTTAACCAGGTTATCTTAATTTTAGAGCCAGTATTCATTTTTACTCCCCCTCTATGCCTTAAATCCAGTGAAATATCCAGTGAAAAAGCACACTGGATTTGGAGCCAGCCTTCTGACCTTCATTTCCTTATTTGTAAAAATAAGTGTATTAGAAGTCCTGTTCAGCTAAAAGTCTATGATTCCAGGACATCTTTTCAGTATGTTCTCTCAGAGACATTGAATGCCTTGTAATCCCATGGTTTCTGAGGAATGGGTAAGTCAAAGAAAGACACATGGGTAGGCTCTAGTGGACTACAGTATATTATTAATACTGGTCAATGCCATAAACTAGTATAAACAATATCTTTAAATATAAGAGATATGCTTGGAAAAGGGGATGGGCCAGTTGCATGTATATACAAAATGAGTGCAGATACAATGTGAAAGAATCTTCCACAGGTTTCCATGAAATATAGAGATCAAAAGGGCAGGGTAGTGCAATGGATGGAGCACGAGTTCAAATCTGGCGTCACATGCTAGGTGGGTGATCCTAGACAAGTCATTTACTCTTCCTCATAAAAAAAATCAAAAGGAAGACTTGCCCCTCACCATCACTATCAGTAGCATATTGAATGGATAGTTTTTGGAGGACCTATGGAAGACCATGAATAAAAATGGCACAGGATGAGAATGCAGGGTAGGGTTATAGTTCTGTTGAAGTATTAAGGGATCAAAATAAGCCTGACATTTGGGGAAATTTTAGAATATGGCCATATGAAGTAATTGGAAGACATACAATAGAATTAAACTGCTGAGAACAGTGTGTTTGGGGGCAAGGGAGTGGGAGCAATGGAACAAGCCAAATGTCAGAAAATGTGTTTGGTGAGAGAGAGAAAGAGAGAGAGAGAGAGAGAGAGAGAGAGACAGAGACAGAGACAGAGAGAGACAGAGAGAGAGAGAGAGAGAGAGAGAGAGAGAGAGAGAGAGAGAGAGAGAGAGAGAGAGAGAGACAGGAGAGAGAGAGAGACAGAGAGAGAGAGACAGAGAGAGAAGAAGAAGAAGAAGAAGAAGAAGAAGAAGAAGAAGAAGAAGAAGAAGAAGAAGAAGAGAAGAAACAGAGAGAGAGAAGAGAAGAGAAGAGAAGAGAAGAGAAGAGAAGAGAAGAGAAGAGAAGAGAAGAGAAGAGAAGAGAAGAGAAGAGAAGAGAAGAGAAGAGAGAAACAGAGAGAAAGAGAGAGATGGAGAGAGAGAAAGGAGAGAGAGGGGGGAGAGAAAGACAGAGACAGAGAGACAGAGAGGAAGAGAGAGAATTTATTTTTGATTTTTTTAACCTAAAAAGTTCTGAATAAATGGTTTTCATTATTATACCTTATCCCAAGGGAGAAAAAAAAAAAAAAAAAAAAAAGAGGCCAGCACTTTGCTTTTCCTTTTAGCACAGAAAGAGGCTAAAATAAATGTGGATAATCACAGGTTTGTTGATAACCAGCCTCTGAGCAATTTGGACTCACAGGCTGGTTCATCAGAATGACACATATATGACATAGGGAGCCTCAGAATTCAGACATCACCAACAGCAAATAATGTATTCAAGTACGCACAGAGATCTACCACTATGCTGTGTGGACTCTGGGGAGTGTGAATCATCAAATTGTCAGAAGGAATATGCCTGCCTCTCTTCCTCTCTCCTTTTTTTCCCTCCACCTCCCTCTCCCTTTTATACTTCCTCTTTCCCACCATTTCCCTCTCTCTCTCTATTCCTCCCTTTCCTCCTCCCTCTTCTATTCTTTTTTCCCTTCCCTTCCCCCCTCTTTCTTTCTCCCTCCTCTCCCTCTCCTTCCTCTATTTCCTCCTTCCGTTCCTTTCTGGTCCCCTTTTCTCAATTTCCCCCCCCCTTTGCTTTTTTTAGCTCATCTTTTCCACTTCCTTTTCCCTTTTCTTATCTCCTCTCTCCTTTTCCTATTTTCTCTTCCTCATTATCACTCCTTTTTCTCACTTCATTCTCCTCATCTCTTTTTTCTCTTTCCCTCACTCTCCCTTCCCATTGCCTCTATTTTCCTTTCTCTTTTTCTTTGGATCAGCTTCTCCAACACAGTTCAGAAAGCACAGGACTTCCAGCAAGGTTCTCTCATGAGTCAAAAATACCTCAAAAATCCATAAGCAGGAGTCTTTCAATTCTATTTATGTAATATTATATGTATATATATATATATATATATATTTAAATACTTAAATATAGATTTATATAATTTACATTAAATTTGTTCTCTACTTTATTAATTATATGAGCCCCAAAACCTGTACATTGAATCTTATGTTACATGAAGAGAGTTGTCAATCACTTGGGCAGAATGATTTCAGGCTTCCAGTATCAAGAAACTTCTTCCCCACAAGTCTATCACAATTCAGCATATCTCTTTAAGATCTTATATGACTCATAACTATTACTATTTATTGTTTCTTTGAGACAACTTTCTACTTAAGAAAAAGAAACAAGACAAAAAATATTAGTGGGGAGAAGGGTTAAGTCTAGAGTAATGTTGGTCTTAATGGAAAATAAAGGGCAGATAAGGAACAGGATGGGATAGACATGAAGCATGGGCAAAAGCTGAATAGGTAGAAAGGAAAGATAATAGGGGGAATCCTGAACAAAGGCAAAGAAATAGGGTCACACATAATCAATCAGTGCTTAGAGCCATTTCGCTGAGAGAGATTATCTTTATTGTTTTTATTTAATATTTTATCATTTATTTTTTATATTTTTAACATTTTTATTTGTTAAAAATTCTGAACTTAACAGACACCTAACTCAAAATGACCATTTTTGACCTCCAAGTCAAAAAAAAAAAAAAAAAAAAAAAGAATGGCACTTGACCGTATTACACAGACCTTATTATTACTTTTAATTATGCAATAAATCCAACATGTAGTTTAAAAGTATCCCAGTAGAGAATGAACTTGAGAATGTATAAGAGAGATATATCTATCTGTATGTATATTTTGCATAGAGTAGCTACTGTATAGATTTTTATTAAATGAATGAATGATAATTTGATAGATCTCAACTGCACATAGTTTCCCCCAAATGTCCTTCACACCAATGTGAACTTTAGCTTTATATTTGAAAAAACTTATCTTGTCCTACAGAGGTCAGGATGGTAAAATGGATATTCCTGAAGAAGAAAAAAAAATAATAAATGAAAGAAAGGTCTGGTTCCTGGACTCAAGCTTAGATAAATAAATGTTCTCTTTTATTTTAGTGGCAACAAGAGAGTGAACCCAAGAGCTACCCAGTAAAAGATGCAGTGCCCTACCCCACACATACATCAAAATTCCTCTTTTTGCAGATTAAGTTCGGATAATTCAAATAACTGCAATTCACTTTTACCATAGTAAATGTTTCTAACTTCAAAAGACAGCAGGAAGCAGAACTAAAACCTTAACCTTGACACTTTTGCCAAATGCAACCTAGAAGATTTAAATCATTGCAAACTTATTTTAAAAGAGAAGTCTTTTAAAACAACCACAAAAACTTTTTAATAGATTCTTATCAATTCTGACATTCTTGGCATGGAGAGGACTTTTATGCCTTAAGAAGACAATTTCAGATCAAACTTGCAGTGGAGAGAGATATATTGGGCTGTTTGATAAATCTTCAGGTGGATAAGCCAAGGAAAATACCACTGTTTATCATTAGATTCAATGATGTTATTTATTAGGTTATAGATGCTATATGAGTCAAAGCTCTCCCTACTCTTCACCCATACCCCTTCCCCAACCCATAGCCAAGAATTACTGAAATCTGGGATATGTAGCAGCACAAATGGCATTGGAGGATTCCAAACATGAAACATCAAGGCATAAATTTGGACTGGTTGAGGTAGTCCAAGGTGACTTTAGATGAGTTTTTTTTTAAGCAGTTTCAAATAACAGAAATCAATTCAAATTCTATATCAATCAAGCAATAGTCCAATGGGATAAATCCCTGCAACCTGGGTAAAATCATGGGTAAAATATTCAGTCAACCAAGGCTGGAAAAAGGTTCTTTCTCTACTCAAGGTTGAAGGAACCCCTACAATGTGAGTTGTATAGACTTTTTTTGTGTCCCAAATGCTTAGAATAGTGCCTGACATGAAGTAGGAACTAAATAAATGTCTGTTGACTTGACTACAAACAGAAAAAGAAAGAAGTCAAAGGATACAAGATTGGGGCAAGACAGAAGAATAGCCTTCAATCAGGAAATATAGTCTGCTGAAAGTAAAGTAAGTGTAAGTGGTCGCCTGTGGTAGGCTAAGTCTCTCACCCACTTCAAGATGGGAAGATATTTTTATATAAACTATCCTGCTCCAGTAATTTAATTATGTCTGACTTTCCAGAGAACAGAACTCAATCATGATAATTTAGGAAAATATAGCATTACTAAATAAAACTGATCTTTGCCAATATGTTGTCCCTTACAAAGATTAGTAAGACAAGTCTCAATCCTTTGTCTTGCACTACTGTCCATTAGCCTGAGTTTAGGAGTCATTGAAATGCTTTTTTTAATGTCTCATTCCCTTTATAGGAAGCTGGAGCCCCTTCACAGATGAGAGTTTTGTGTGTTTCCATTAACAACTCATATTTTTAGTAATGGAGCCATTATAAACTTCTTTGTGAGAAAAACTGGAAAATAATTCAACCCTAATAGTGCTAAGTACTTTGATGAACTGATTAATAATTTAGTCTTTTAAATTACTACTTTATTGTAACTGATCTAAAGAATCTGTCTGAGCTATTTTCTCTACCAAGGGGACTGTGTTAAATGATTTTTCTCAAAGAGAGCTGTGGGGTTCTTTTAATAAAAGGCTTAAAACTCATAAAAGTCAGCTTTGAGCATATTTTGCCAGATGTTTAGGTATAAATCTTTGGAATAAAGATATGAACTATATATCAGTTGATAAACATTTTTTAGCTCCCTTTATGTACCACTCTATGAGTCCTCAGGGAAGACAGAAAACAGGTAAGTTTCTGGCTCCTAGAGAACACACCCTCTCTCCACCTTTTTTTAATCAATCTCCCTCAAATACCATCTATGTTCACTGATTCCACTTCTTCTCTCATTCATTCCTCAACCTTTCTTAATTTGACTTCCAATATCATCATTCACCCAAAACTGCTTTCTCCAAAGTTACTAAGGCTTCCTTAATTTCTAAATCTGTTGGTCTTTTCACAATCTTTAAACTTTTCAAACTATCTACTGCAATTTACATTGTTGACCATTTTCTTCTGAAGAGTCTCTTTTCTAGGTTTTCATTACAAAACTTTCTCATGTTTTTCTTCCTACTTGATAGACAACTCCCCTACAGCATCTTTTATCACCTCATTATCTTATCACACTTCCTAATTGTAGGAGGTCCCCAAGGTTCTGTCCCAAACCTTTTTTCTTTTCTTGCTCTATACACTCTATCTTGGTTACCTCACCAGCACCCACAAGTATAACTAGATGACTCATAGATATAGATACCAAGCTCCCCCCACTCTTTCCTGAGCTTCACTCACACAACATTAATTGCTTAGTGACCATTTCAAAGTGGATCTCCTTAAATTCAGCTTGTCTGGAACTGAACTCATTTTGCCTAGAACTCTTTTTAGAAAAATACAACCCCAAATATACCCATTCATTGGACTAAATAGGGGGAAATCAGCATTTTCTTGGCATGAGGAGGGCTGTTTCTCAAAACCTTGAATAGAATGGGAATTTCTTCTCAAGAATGCTTTCTATCACATTAGGCAATAAGTTCTTTGGAACACTTAAAAAAGCTGGCCGAGTTAACTAGTGGCCGCTTTTATTTATATTTATTATAGTCACAAAGGATGGAAAGTTAAATGACTCAGTAGTTTAAAGTGATAGATCTAAAGTCAGAAAGACTCATCTTCCTGAGTTCAATCTGGTCTCAGACAATTATTGTGTAATCTTGTGCGGGTCACTTCATTCTATTTGCCTCAGTTTCCTCACCTGTAATAACTGGAGAAGAAAATGGTCAACAACTTTAGTATCTTTACCAAGAAAGACCCAAACAAGGTCGCACAGAGAGTTGAAAATAAGGGAATAATAATAAGTCAACAATGAAAGGGATGATTATCTGCGATAAGTTTTACCCTCAGTTAAAGCCAAAAAATCATAAAATCCTGATGTATCATAGGAAGTGGTATTATAGTCATCTATTTTATTCCTTTTATATATAAGGAAATTGAAATGCAGGAAAAGTTATCCTCTGACTTGTCCAGAGTCACAATGTTAATAAGATGAAATATTCAAACCTGGCTTTTCTGACTCTAAATCCAATTTTCTTCTGAATTCTAACTTGCCTTCTAAATATATCATAAGCAATAAATACTGATAAGGTCACTAAGGTAGAAAGAGAAAAAAAAATACTGAAGTCAGAATCCTGGATGATATCCTTTTTTTTTTTTTTTTTTGCTAACGCCCTATGTGATGATTAGACCCAAAAGGAATACCAATATGTAGGTTTAGATTGTGACTAAAGAGGAGATAAAAGAGCATCTTCAGTCAGTATTATGTTTATGTCTCAAAAGCCTGGCTTCTGAAGACTTCTGGAAAAATTCAGTTTTTCCATGTCACAATCTCCTTTGCATCCCAAAAGTCAAATCACAGAGAGAAATAGCAGAGAAACAACAAAGTTGGCTCTTGACTCATCCAAAATGAGCCAGAATGAAAGTTCACAGTCAGTGATAGCAAAAGAACACACAAGCCATTACATCACAGAAGTCCTTCTGACATAGTCTCCTGATGGACACTACCTACCCCTGAAGTCCTCCCCTAGCCCTTCTTCGCTGGGTAGAGGTAGCCCTGGCTTCTGGACACAAGCTCTGGAAGCCCTGAGGAACTAAAAGGATTTCCAGCCTGAGTCCAATGATGAATTATATATGTCTGTTACTCAAGAATCAGACTAGCTAAGATCAGAAACCCATCATCAGCATGACCCCTGAGCAATGGATTCTCGGCCATAGTAACTCTATTTAGGGTTACAAAACTTACAAAATGGTAGAATTGTCATCTGCATTGGTAAAAGAAGGACCCACATAAACAAAATTTGAAATTCTTGATATATTGAGACCTGTAATAGAAGAGCTTGAGGGATCTTGTTCATAGTTATCATCAACAGCAGCAAAAAATATTTATTAAGCACTGAATACGTGTCTGTCTTTGTGATTCTTGCTTGGGATACAAAGAAAAGTAAAAAAGAAGCCCACATTCTAACAAAGAGAATTCAATAATAATAATAGGTAATATTTATATAGCATTTCCTTTGGGCAGTGCCCCGTGCCAAGCTCTTTGCAATATTTATCTCATTTGAGTCTCACAAGAACTTTGGGAAGTGGATGCTATTACTATCCCTTTTTGCTGAGGCAAACTGAGTTAAGTGACTTGTACAGGGTCACACAAGTGTCTGAAGATAGATTTGACTTCAGGAAAATGAGTCTTCCTGACTCTAAATCTGGTACTCTATCCACTGGGACACTTAGCTACCTTGAGAAAGTTCTTAATAAACGTTTTTCATTCATTTATTCTTCATTCATGGTGCATAAGATCCTTTCAACCCCAAATCTATAATTTTACAAACTTACCTATTTTCTTTAATTTATTTATTTTATTCTAAACTATAAGAATACAAGTGATTCCCCAATTAAAAAATCAACTCATTTTATATATGAAGAAACCAAGATTTAGAAAATTGATATGATAGGACCAAGGTCACATAGAGAATAGGTAGAAAGACAGGGAGGAAAAGATATTTTTTAAGTAATACTCTAGGTCAAGTTGTAGACTGGAAAAAAAGGAAGCAAAAGGCGTATTGGGAGAAGGGAAAAGGGAAAGGAGGCATATGGCTGACCCTCCTATCCTTCTCCTTCTCTGAATTGCTTCCTCCTTCCTTCCCTCACTCCCAGTTATATTTTGTCAGGTTAAAATCCACTGTCTCTTTCTCGAACTTTTTGGGAAGAAAGACATAATCATCAGTCTTCAGTGACACAAAAATCACCCTTCCCAAAAAGTCACACATTCAGTCATGCGAGGGAAAGGCAGATGTATTGCCCTAGCAGAGAACAAGCTTCAGTCTGGACCCTAAGGAGTACAGTGATAGCCAGGAGCAATCCAGAAACATACCTGTTCCTGCTCAGGGAGATGGCTAAGTCAGCTCTCCTCAGCAGAGAATGCAACTAATGGCTTTTGTATAGCAGATCCTATGATATGCACTTTAAAATTAACTGAAGTCCTGCAGAAGGAGGTGGTCAGCCACATGCCATACACTCCTTCTTCTTTGTTTTCTGTCACCTTCCCTCATCCCCTCACGGAGGCAGAGGCGACATAGACAAAGGTAACCAAAGCTGTTGCAATGGGCTTGATACGGTACCTTGCTTTTTATCACCTATAGAGCACAGATGGGCTTCCAGCAGATTATAGGCCAAGGGAAGGAGAAGGTAAGGTTTTTCTAGGTAGAAATACTAGCTTGAAGAGTAGTAAAGAACTGAGTCACTTTCTCCCTTTTTGGAATTCCCCGTGGCTTTGTTCTTTTAAGTACTTAAAGCCTCAGTTACTACACAGACCAAATATTCAGAAGATTAAAGAAGAAAGGGGAAAGAGTTGCTAGAACGGTTCACTTTATCTGATACACCTAGAAATCTTGTTTCTCAAGGAAAAAGGCTACCAAAACTCAAAAGATAATATGGTAGAGTAAAAGAACTAGACTGGAGCAAAAAAAAAAAAAATGGAGAGTATAGTCTTGCTAATTTGGGCTCAAAAAGTCACTTTCCCTCTCTGAGCATCATTCATAAAGCCGTGGCATTTAATGAGATGAGTAATTTCTAAAGTCCCTTCAATGTCTCAAAATTTTACATTTCTGAATTCTGAATGGCAAAAAAATGACATTGACCAGTCAGATAATAATAATAGTTAATATTTATATTAGGAGGCATAGTAGCTAGAGAACTAGGCCTGGAGTCAGAAAGACTCATCTTCCCTGAGTTTGAATCTGACCTCATAAATTTACAAGCTGTGTGATCCTGGGCAAGTCACTTAACCTGTTTGCCTTAGTTTCCTCTTCTGTAAAATGAGCTGGAGAAAGAAATGGCTAACCACTCTAGTATCTTCATCAAGAAAACTTTAAATGGAGTCAAGAAAAATCAGATAAGACTGAAACCACAGTGCCAGGCACTGTGCTAAGCACTTTAAAATTATTATCTCATTTGATTCTCACAACAACCTTAGGAGGTAGGTGACATTATTGTCCCCATTTTACAGATGAGGAAATTGAAATAACCAAGACATCTCCAAAGATGATTTTTAATTAATTTTATTGATGCATTTTGTCTTCATATTACATTAATTTCTGAATATACTCTGCTACCACTCTTCTAATTTAGATACTTAAAAAAGAAATAAGCATAACTAATAAACATGTTACTGATATGCATTATCCCATACCTATAGACTTTCTACATCTTCAACAAAATAGGAAGATACAATTTTTTTCTCTGGGTTCAATATTAAAAATTATAACTACAGTATTAATCTGATTTTGTTATTTTCCATTTGAATTAATGTACTCTTTATATTTCCTGTTTATATTTCACTTCCAGGGTCAATTTAAGCATTTGTTTTGTAGTCCAGTGGAAGATGAGGAAGAGGAGAGAGGAGAACAATGATATTGCCTACCAAGCAGGGGCTGTTTTTACTCTACCTCTTAGAATGGATGTATCCCCCAATGGTGTCACATAGAAATTTCTCATTCATTCATTCAATAAGCATTTATTTAAAACCTCTACTTCCTTATGTGGGATACCAAAACAAAAATGAAATATTCAAACCCTCACGAAGTTTATATCCTATTGAAGGAAAAAATTTATATTCTGTACCTTTGAAGCCATGAACATAATCTAATGTACATGAACCAGGATGATCTAAAAGTAGAATATAGTATGGGAGTGAACAACTCATGGCATGGTTGATAGGAATTGTTAGGAAAATCCTCACCCCTTGCTAGTCAGTTTCCATCCTCTCTTCCCATTGTCCCCTTTTTCTGAATTTCCTTTTAATGTCCCTTTGCCTGTGTTATATTACTATAAATTGATTAATAAATGTTTAGTGGACACCTTCTTTGTGTCTAGCAGTATACTGGGTCTGCTATGGCATAGTGGACCTCCCTGGACATTTTGCTCAGCTCTGCCTTTCACATAATTTATATGGGAGATGTACTCCTTATTTGAGCTCCAGAATGGAAAAGAAGGGAGAGAGACTTGCTGATTACTAGCCATCTGCATCATTCCACAGAGTTCAGCATCACAGCAGCATCACATAGCAACCAGGACAAAGAAAAGAGAATTACACTGCAAAATTCAGCTTTAGAGCCCAGCCTATAAAATAACCTCATGCATTGCTTTTTTCCTTTCCTCTCTTTTTAAATGGGCCATAACATTTACTTTTTCTGGCAAAGATTATTCTTGTAGAGATAAAGCTTAAAGAAGATAAGGTAGAGGGGAGAGTCTCCCTTAAATACAAAGACATTTTTTTTCCTTTCACAAACTAGATTCTTCCATTGAACATCAGATGGATTTTTTAGTTTTCATGATGACTTCTATTTAATCTCATAGCCTTTAGTTCCCAAAACTTAATCCTTTGGCATCATTTAGTCTAACTTCCTCATTTTACAAATTAAAAAAAACTAAGATCTAGGGGAATTAACTACTTAACAGGAAGTCTGACATCTAATAAGCAGAGGAGATGGAATTTGAACTCTGTTTTATGACTCTAAACAAAAGACACTATTATAAATCAGTCACAAAAGACTTTCACCAAATGATAGGATTCATGAAAATTATTAAGTCACAAAATTCAGGAATAGCAAACTGGGTAACATTTGTTGTTGTTTGGTGATTCTTCAGAGAATTACACTGCAAAATTCAGCTCCAGAGCCCGACCTATAAAATAACCTCATGCATTGCTTTTTTTTTTCCTTTCCTCTGTTTATAAATGGACCATAACACTATTATTAGGTCAAAACAAAATTATTAGGTCACAAAATTTGGGAACAGCAAACTGGATAGTATTTGTTGTTGTTTAGTGATTTTTCAGTTGTGTCTCCCACTTAGGGTTTTCTTGCAAAGTGATTTGTAATTTTCTTCTCCAGTTCACTTTATAGATGAGGAAACTGAGGCTAACTGGGTAAAATGACTTCCCAAAGTCACCCAACTAGTAAATGTCTGGGGGCATATTTGAACTCAGAAGGATGAGTCTTTCTGACTCTAATCTCAATACTCCATGTAGTGCACCAACTAGCCTTCCATTTTGAGACAATGCCAAAGAAAGGCCTTACTTGGGACCTAGGGAAATTGAGTTTTAGCCCTGGTCTATACCACAATTTAGTTGTTCAGTCCTTGACATATCCATCTCTCTGGAAAAAGTAGAAAGCAGCATAAATAATCCCTACAGCCCTAATTAGCATTAACTTTCCAAGATTTTTAGAAGTAATGGTGGTCTGGTTTTGGAGTCTTCTATTAATCAAATCCTTTGAGGTTCCAAAATTATACTAATATAAAACTAACCGTGATCCAATGTAAAGAATATAGAAGTTGAGAAGAAAAATATCTACCTTTTAAACATTTCTCAGATATTTGTAACTTGGGAAATCCACAAATGGGGAAAACAGTCAGCCAAACTCATGCTTGAAGGAGTTTCCCAATGAGTCATTTTAAAAGATATTCACTGAGGGATGGGAGATGAAAGCAGCCTCTGGTAATAAAAGTCCCCAAAGTCAGATGCCTGAAGGGAAAGTTGTAACGTTTCTAGGAAGCTGGTTGGTCATTTGAGAATCACATCTACTGGATTCTACATCAGAAAATCTGATCATTTAAAGTTTTAAGTCCAAACCCTTCATTTGATCGATGGAGAGACCAGCAGCCAGAGATCTTTTGGCCTGCTCAAGGTCACACAGGCAGTAAGTGTAAGGATGGGACCCAGACCCTCTGAATGCAATTCCAATGCTCTGCCCACTGTACAACACTGCCTTGTTTTGTTTCCATCTGATAAATTTCTCCAGGTGTGGATATTGCCCTTTGCTCTGCAGATGGCTTAACTACAAATCTTTCACTGATATTGAGTTCATTAAGTTCTGCTAAATAAATTAATCCTAGTCTTGTCTAATATTGCTAGAAGATTAGCTATTGCACAGCAGGTGCCGATAAGTCTCATTTATCTTTAGTCCTCAGAGCAACCACAAAGATAGAGGAAATATCACAAGCCCAAACATTAGACTACAAGATTCCTCCATCATTAAGCTCAACAAATCACATCCTGTTACAATGAATTCTGAGGGCCTGTTTAAATAGGCAAAAATTTTGCTCTATCAAGTAGTAAGTAATCTCTCACCTAAGGCCTTTTTTTTTGGGGGGGGGGGGAGGAGGAGTTGATAGATAATCCTACTCTTAATGGAATTTATTCCAGTCTTCTGAATCTCAATTGGATTTTTAAAAATTTATTTTGTTCTGAATTTAAGAAATAAAGCAAGAGCTTTCATAATATATTTCAAGAGGGGGAAAAAAAGCTGATTTACAAGAACTGCAAATCTATTATGTACAACTTGCTATTCCTTTTAACCATATAATAAAGTTATCATATAAATTTTATTTTTCCCTTCCCTCCCTCTGCCATAAAGATCACTATCATTAGACACAAAAATATGTGTGCATACATATATATGCCTGTAAAACCATTCTATACATCCATTTGTCAGTTATGTCTCTGGATGCAGAGAGTGTCTTCATTCATATGTTCTTTATAGTTAATTTGGGTATTTATAATAGTCAAAAATCATATTTGACTTTTACAAACCTACCCTTCCCCAGCAACTTTCACTCCTATATCAAATCAGACATCAAATCTTGTTGATGTTTCTCTTAAAATTGCCTCTAAAATCTTTCTCTTCCTTCCTTCCCATGCCCAAGACTGCCACCCTCAGAATCTCAAGTCTACCTAACTATCCTTTTTCTGTGTCCTAGTTCTCTAGCATCTGTTCCCTTCAAACCATCACTTATGGCCCCCACAAACTAAAATTCAGATATCCCCAATTTGGTGCCCTTTTCACTCATTCCAACTTCTTGACTTTCTTGTCTTTCGTCCTTACAGAAATCTTTATTATTACAATAACAGAAGTTTGCAATTATATAGCAATTTGCATTTGTAAGTGCTTTACATATATTGTCCCATTTTAGCCTTGTTTCAATTCTATGGAGTAGGCATTATTGGGTAACAGGTGTGTAACAGAGGATCTCCAACTATGTTTAAAATATTGCTATAATTATGTTTTTTGCTATTTCTCCCATGGTGCCCCTCTACTCCAAAGGGACTGTCTATCTACTCATTGTTTTTCACAACATAATTGCTCCATCTCTTTTTCTATTCATGCATACCCTAATTATGTCACTCCTCTTCTTGTACAGAAATTGTCACTGGCAAGATGCTTCAATCTATGTATCCCTGTCATTTATGGTGGGTATACGAATGTGGTCACTGTAAAGATTATCATTATTCATTCCTATTACCTTTAGATGATGGCCTGAAGTTGTGATTTTTTGGAGAATGTTCCAAAATTTCCCTTGCCCAAATGATGTCACATATGATTTTGTTCCTCTGAAGTTACTGACACTTTGCTGATTGTGTCAAGCCCTGGACTACTAATGATACTCTTTAATGAGATTCAGAGCAGGAACTAAGCTGGTGTGTGTCAAATTACAATAGAAACAAAGAACTGAACTGTACACAATGATCCCTGAAGGCTGCAGATTGACTTAGAAAGCCATATGTTAACATTATTCTATTATATTTTTGTTCGTTTTGATACTTATTTTCCAAATGAATTTTAATTTGATTTTCAACAGGCCTTGGGTTTAATACCTTTGGTCTAAGCAATATGTAGAGGAAAAGCCTAAATATATAAATATAAACATATATATATATGTGTGTGTGTGTATTATTCCATTGTGACTCGCAGTTATCCAGTCAATCTTTTGAGTTGTTATAGCTTGACAAATATCTTAGACTCTTAAGACAGACATGTGTTGGGCCCTGAATGGATTAAGGGAAAAATAATAGACTAAATTTACAGAATTGTCTGTCACTTTCAGTACCCACAATATGCCCTTCCACAAAAGGTTAATCTTTCCAAAATGCTAATTTCATTTTTTCTTCTCATAAGGATCTTCTAATAGTTTTGCATTATAATTAGCTATTTTAGGATCTAGTATTCCCCATAATTTGGTACTACTCTACCTCTCAAGCTAGGTGGCACAGTATACAGAGTTCTGGGCCTGAAGTCAGAAGATCTGAATTCAAATTCAGCCTTAGATGTTTTTTTAGCTTTCTGACTCTAAACAAGTCAATTAGTTAATCTATTTGCTTCAATCTTCTCATCTGTAAAAGGGGATAATAATAGCATCTACCTTTCAGAATTGAAATAATAATAATTGTAAAGCACTAATGCACTACCTGGCACATAAATGTTAGCTATTATAATTACATACTAGGGGGCAGCTAGGTGGCGCAGTGGATAGAGCACCAGCCCTGAATACAGGAGGACCCGAGTTCAAATCTGCTCTCAGACACTTAACACTTCCTAGCTGCGTGACCCTGGGCAAGTCACTTGCCTCAAAAAAAAAAAAAAAAAAAAAAGATAATTACATACTAGAAGGTTGATACTTGAAAATATATAAACATAACACAGTTTGCAAGATACTGATTAGGCACTTTATATTTCATCTCCACTTTATACCGTCTCCCTCAAAGTTCATGCCTTTTTGCAACTCAGTTCAAGGATTAAGTTTCTTCCTGTGTCTAAGCCTCCTGAATTCAGTAACTGCTCCTGCTTTTGCTCAGTTCTACTCAATGGACTCAAAAAGCCTAAATTTCTGAAACTCACAGTCACTTCTAAACCTAATCCCATTCATCTCAAGACTGAGATTTAGTCACCTTCCTAGGGAAGCAAACGCAAAGGAGCAAGAGCAGGAAGACAAGGGCCTAGCCACAAGATCCCCTGAATTCTCTATTTTAGCTGGAAATGGTCCCTTTGAGATCAGAGAAAGGGAAGAGCACTGTCCCTCTACCCATCCCCTTACAGGAAGTGTGATACATTACACCACCTGGTGGATCAAAGGAAGGAGGGAGACTTCGACTCTCTTTTTTAACTAACACATGGCCCCACTGTCACGAGATGGGGGAAAGACCGAGGACCACAAAGGGTTTAGCATTGTGTACCAAAGCATCAATCCCCCTCAAGGCTGAGTCACACACACTCAGCTGTGGTCAGCTGGAAACAGAAAGGGTGGGGTTTTTTTCACATGCCCAAAGAGAGCCCCAGTCAAATAAATATTTTATACAGTCTTATAAATGTAGTGTCATTTCTCCTGATAAAAAGTTAGCTCTTTAAGAACAAGGATGGTTCCATTTTTGTCTCTTAAATGTCTGGTAGTGCTAGGTTTCTCTAGATTCACAGAATCAAAAAATCTCTGATTTGGAAGAGACTTTGGAGAGTAAGTAATTACCAGAATCCTTCCTTATACTCTTCCCAACAAGAGCCCAAGTACTTGAAACTCAGTGATAAGAGAAAAAAATATTAACTTTGAAGGCAAACAAGCTATTGCACATTTGATAATTTTGCGTAACCAGTAGATAGATTTCTCTTAAATCTTAAAACTTTCCTCCCTGCAATGTTTTTTTTTTCCTTCTGAAGCCCTGTAAAGAAGTCTCTAATTCCTCTTCCACATGTAGTCCTTCACATATTTGAAGCCAATAATCATGGAGCCACTAAGTTCAATTCAGTTTTTTCTTAACATGGATCTTAACATGGATCTGAGGTCCTCCATTCCCCAGTTGTTCTCTTCTGAATAAGCCCTGGCTTATTCAGGTCCTGCCCCCAAGGCAGTATGCAGAACTGAGCCCAGTTCTTTAGATGTAGTCTTAAAGAGCATAGTGAGACTATCACCTCCACCTAGGAAGACAATGGCTTTTGCCACAATGATTTCTGACTGCCATGTCACACTATTGACTTCTGTTGAGTTTGCAGCTCACTAAACCCTCTGGATCCTTTTTTCACATTAAATACTGTCTAACCATAGCCTCAACATCCTGAACTTCTATAATTTAATTGCTTACCTTGGTTCTCCTCAGGATTTTCTTCTCTCCTCTTATAGCATCTATCCCCATAACATCAACATTTGTGCTCATGCTCTGCCTCCTCCCAGTTGTGATGGTACCTATTTCAACATGACCTGGACTGATTTAGGACCTTCAATGTCCCAAATAGACTCTTGCCTCTTATTCTGAAGGTGCCTTTTTCCAATTCTTTCTGGGGGAAGTTTCCCATTAATTCTTATCACTGTTTTAGCTTCTTTCTCCTAATATATTGTTTCTGAAGAGTCCTCTTTGGTACCTCGGAAAGAACCTGAGCTCATTCTAGGTCTCAGTTTATAATCACAGCAGGAGTTTTCAACTATCACCTTACATAACATCTCTGGACTAATTATCATGTTCTTGATGTTAAAATTTTTCCCTTCTGGTAGAGGTGGTCTTTATCATAGCAGAATCTATAGTACCCATTCTTTTGATTTTTAAAACAAAATATTTAAAAGAAAAATTGAAAATAATTATAAAATTAAAACCAGAGTCAGTCATGAAAATTTTAGAACTTCCCAGAAGGCAAGAACAGGGACTATAGTACTTAATATAGGCAGCAATGCAGCCTATTTTGGCCTTCAGGGCCCCAAACATCTTCCCAAAGTATGTTAGTGTCTAAGATACATTACTCTTTCCTTTGGGGTGTGATAAGGTTACTATTAAAATGTCAATGTAAGGATAAGAAAATAATGCTTTATATACATTGCCTCACTTCTTGAACATTTTAGCCCAACTAAACCAGAAATCATGCCTTAGGGCACTTAACCTTTTCATGCACGAAACTTACATGTTTATATATCTTTTTTTCTTAATGAATACATCTATTTGTTAAAATAAGCTAGGAACTAGATTTTAATCTAGTTCGAGTTCCACTTGGGAGTACTATGTACTATATGAGGCCCATAGGCTGAATGTTTGACATCTCCAATTTAATCCATTCCTCTCATTTTACAGATGAATAAACTGTAGCCTAAAGGCAAAGTGCCTAGTATTAGCTAAAGTCAGGTATTAGAACCAGGTCATCTGACTCCAAACCCAGTATTCTTTCTATAGCATCTCAATGATGAAAATCCTAGCTGTAACTAGGGCAGAATGACTGAGACTGAGACCTTCATCTGTGAGCTCCTCATGGTGGTCCTTCAGCCCACTCACCATAGATCAAATAGATAACATCCAAATAGATAACAGGGTCATCATTTGACCCTGAGCTAAGGGATTTTTTTTTACCTCCAATCCTATTCCACTTCCAAATCCCAGGATAAGAAAGAAGGGTAAACAGTTCCCAAGGGAGTTGTATCACTCTGACAGAGCCTTAGGATAGTGGAGCAGAGCCAAGAGAGACAATAGGAGTCCATGAATCATAGTAGGGTACAGAGCCCATGGATCAGAAAGGGTTAGGAAGCCTGCACTCAAAGATGGAGATGGAAAGGCTTGGAGGACAATCCTTTTCTGCTGGATAGAACTGTATCTTACCCATGTCATCAGGATCAGCTGTCATAAGACACACTCTATCCCAAATGTAATCTTAAACCTCTCCACGTCCAAACAAGCCTCCCTCCCTCTCCCCCTCTCTCTGAGCACCCCAGTTTATACCTTCACCCACTTTATAATTTTGCCCAAGGTCCATCCTATGCTATATACACAGTCCTGTATAGAAACCCAAACTGTCAACTTAACCATTTACATATGCTTCAATTAAGAAAAAAAAAAAAAAAAACAGCATGAAATTGTGGAGAGTTTAAAAAATGATTAACAGAAATCAGGTCAGGGCTACAATCATTCCTGGATTTGTTAAACATGGTGTTTACCATTTTACAGCAGATCTCTTTCAAAACTTAATCCAAACAGACTGATGGCTATGGATAAAGGCTGAGAGGAAATTACAGCATACAACTGCAGACTCATAAAGAGTGTTCCACTTTAGACAAGAATAAAAAGATATGAATAGGTCTTTTTAACCCTGGACATACCTGAATTCTCCCATGTGTGGTCTTCCCAGGTCTTTAAGTATTTCCAGGTTTACCATAATATATTTATCCAAGTAAGTCAATTCATTCTGAACTCACAGATTTAAATTCTGTAATAATAAAGAAAAATTGGTTTATATTTGTCTTTGAAATATCTACACAAAAGATCCCAATTAGGCAAATTACTGGTAAAAATAAGTTTTTTGTGTCTTTTTTTTTTCTTTTCTTGGAGGACAGCAAACAGTCTAGGAGCAGGCAAATCATAAGATCACCAATTAAAAGCTAAAAGGAATTTGAAAGTTATCATTTAGGGTTTTTTTACAAATGTGAAGAGATTTAAGTGATTTGCCTAACATCACAAAGGTAGAATGTAACAGAGACTAGATTCCAAAGTAGTTCTGACTCTACATTGAGTTAAGTATCTAAGAAAGCAAACTTGTTTTCAGACATTTCCTGAAATCATAATATCATGGCCTAGAGATGGAAAGGAACTGAAGGACCATCTAATCTATTCCCCTTATATTACAGGCCCTAGAAAATGATCACTTACCGAAAGTCATTCAGATAGTTAATGACTAAGGCAGAACTCAAATGCAGGTCTTCCAAATTCCAACTCCAGTACTCTAGCTATTCTTTTACAACTGAAAAATAGAAATATGTATAGAACAATTTTACATATATATGCATATATATGTGTATGAATATATACCCACACATGTGTGTATGTGTGCGTGTTTGTATACCTATTTGTATCTAATGGTAGTCATCTCTAGGTCAGAGGAGAGGAGAGGGGAGAAAAAAGGAGAAATGTACATGATAATTTTGTTGTATATTTAAAAGGAATAGCAAGTTGTGCATAATAGATTTACAGTTTCATATGCAACCATCTTTTTTTATTATACTATGTTTTGGAAATGCTTATTTTATTCTGTAAATTAAAAAAAACTTATCAATGACTTTCCTAATATATAAGCCTTAAATGAAATGGAGTACATGCTACATATAAATGGGATGTGGAAGGAGCCTACAAAAAGGGGTTCTTAAAGTGGTCACAGTTCATTTCACTTAAAATATTCCTGTACTGAAATTTTATTCTGAGTCAAATTGGTCTGCCCTCCCCATTCTGATGAATCTTATGAGGTTTGACCACACTACCTTTCCTTTCAGTCCCATGTGTAACACATGACAGATACTTATGAGAAATTTGCTTTGTGTTCTACTATATTAAAAAAAAAAAAAAAAAGCCAGCAATTCATCTTATGCAACAGCAAAGAAAACATTTGACTCAGTTGTATCCATAATTAGAGACATTTGTCCTACTCCTAATTGAAGAACCATGCGACCCTGAATCTGGGGGGGTTTAAAATAGAATCCATTTTTCATCCTTTCCAAGACACATAGGGCAAAAAGCTGGGAATAATTAGACCGAAATTCAGCACAATTATCACAGCTAATCATAGGTTATTATATATAAAAAATAATTATTTTCTAAATGCAAATACTTGGGTTTTTAATTTTACATTCTGTTATGCACAGGAAATACATGAGTGAAAGGGCAGAAGCAAATCAAAAGAAAGGGGGCTAAAAGTCAACTTTCATCTTTCCCTCCATATGAAATGTTAATTCTGACTCAGCAACGCCCATGGGTGCAGTGAGAGGCAGAGGTTTGGTCAGGTCATTATGATGAACTAGTAAATAAGAGGCCAGAGGCCAGAAGGGGACAGAGTCAAAGAGGAGGCAGATTAAAAGCATTGTGGAAAGTGGAAACAATTTATGATTCCTCCACCCTGGCCCTGGTCCCAACACGCCAACTCCTTCATGATGCTAACCTTCAATGACATAGTAGACACCCCATTCTCTCCCACATACATACACTAGTCTTTATTCTTCAGATGTATCGAGCATGATTAAGTGACAGCCCTGGTGCTCTGTTTAATTCTACCAAGGACAAAAGCATCCAAAAGGCACCATTCCCTACAGAGCTGTAAAGTAGGGGAAGTCATTTCCCCACGTTTTTTTATTTAGGTAAAGATCTCAAATAGAGTAAAACTAGTTAGTCCAGTCATAGAATTTTCTTTCTAATGTCTTCACTAGAAACAAGACTTTTATTTTTTATTGACTCAAAACACTTCCTTGACTTCTCATCTGCTTTCTCCTCATCAAGATAGCAACCATTTAAAAAAAAAAAAAGAGCTTGACTTGCAGTCAACTGAACAGCCTAGATACTTCCTAACTTTAAGATAATTCTAAGGGCTCACAGACTTGGGATAGAAAAACTCTTAGAAGTCATTGAATTCAGCATTCTCATTTTACAGATGAAAAGCTGAGGCTTATATTAAACTTTTTTTTATTAAGTGACTTCGTCAGAAGTATCTGAGGCTGGATTAGCCTTGGTCTTCCTGAGATGAAGTCTGTAGCTCTATCTACAAGGCCATTTTATGTCTCATTTCATATTTCTGTCTCCCTCATTTCTCATCTGTAAAATGGAATACTGGGAAGAGAAGAAGGATCAAAGCACAGGCTCCCATTAAAAATGATTCATCTCAATGATGACTTCTTTTCCTAGATTAACCTTGATTGTCCTGCTTCAAGTTGGCTTTGAACTAGATCTCTCCACCCACTGGCATTCCCATTCATTTCACTTCAGACTAGCTACTTGAATCTTCCCTTGCATTCATTATCCACTTGGTCCCCTCCTTCAGTGTTCCTCCTGGCCCTGCTTTAAATAGACAATTGCTCCCAGGACCAGTAATTATACTGGCTATTTAACTGGCTCAGGTTTTCTGGGTTCAGCTGGGAAGGTCTTTGTCACTTCACTCTCTATTGGTTCCTATGAATAGTATATCTTCCAAGGCCTAATTTTAAATTGATAACCAAAAATAAGCCTATATATAAATAACACTATCTCTACCACAAAGTTGTTACATTGGACAAGTAAACAAATATATAATAGTATACAACTTTGTAATTTAAAAAGTCTAAAAAAACTGCAAGCTATCATCAATAATTGTATCTGAGAGACATTGTGTCATTATCATCTTTTTGAGGTGATGGAATATAAATAACACTACCTCTACCACAAAGATGTTACATTGGACAAATAAACAAATATATAATAGTATATAACTTTGTAATTTAAAAACTCTAAAAAACTGCAAGCTATCATCAATAATTGTATTTGAGAGACATTGTGTCATTATCATCTTTTTGAGAAGATGGGAGTTCTATAGCTATTTTACAGTCCCATGCTTTTCCCTTGGTAGTTAAGTAGGAATTATGAAGTATTATGGGTGGAATAACTTAAGCTCACTAGGACATCAGGAGGAATGCTAATCGGCTAAATGTATGGCTGGAAGCCCAAGTATGAACCACTGAGTTCTATCCATGGATCTCAGGTGGGAAAATCTCTAAATCAGCTTGAGGAGTTCTAAAAAGAAGTTGTTATTTTCATTACTAGAGAATAAATGTAGCTAGAGACATCAGCCTTGAGACAGCAAAGAAAGGTCTGGGAAGAAGTCATATAATCTTTCTCTGGCTCTCAGTTTCTTAAATTGAAAAGTAAAGAGGATTGCCCATTACTAATATTTCTACATTTGTGTGTAATGAGAAAATGGACCATTAAGGACCCAGTCCTTATAATATGTACAACAATTCTGCTTCTGGAAATGAATAATGGAGGACCCCTTTCCCTCTCTCACTCAGAGAAAAAAATACACGTATTCTGACTGTTTCCTCTCTTGTATTGTTGAGATTTTCTCAGTCATATATGACACTTTTGTGGATTTTCTTGGCAAAGACATTGGATTGATTTGCCATTTCCTTTACCAGGTTCTTTTACAGATGAACAAAGTGAGAAAACTCACCCAAAGTCACAAAGCTGATAAATGTCTGAGGCTAGATTTGAACTCAGAATTTTCTGACTCCAGGCCCAGCAACACTCTATCCACATGTCACTTAGCTTCCATAAAGAATAATTACAGCCATATTTGTGAAGTATTTACTATGTATGCCTGTTTCCCATAGAAGACAATTAATTTTTTATTCATTTGTTGCAGATGCAAGATCACTCAATGCAATAAGAGTAAAATATCTTGAACATTGAAATTCACATTTCTTTGTTCATCACTTCTATTTCTGTCTGAAAGACCATGGATTCTTGTAGACAAATTTTCTACTTCTTGGACAGCCATTTGTGATAAATTTCATTTTTCACTATCCTTTAACAAACATTTCAACATTTATTAGAAGTCTGCTATATGTCCAATATATTATCTACAAGTATATCTGCCTCTCCAGATCTTCTGCAGAGCAAGCTCTCCATCTGAATAAAATTAAATGTGTTATTAACATCATTATTTTATTTTATTACAAAAGTAAATTCTATACACAACCATATAATATCACCTTGGGATCAATATTAGTACTTTGTTGGAGTCAACTCTGCCTTTAAATGTACTAAACATTTGCTAAAATAAATAGGCACACTTAATTGAGCTTCACAGTTTCTTGCTCAGAAAGCATAATCATTTGCTTATAACTTATAAAAAAGTTAAAGGAATGTTTCCAAAGGGGCTCTATAGTCTTTCTGAGATTCAGTAGAAGTTTTCTTTTGTCACCCCCACTGCCCAATTTAACAACCTCCTCCCTAAACCAAAAATAAAAACGTTCAGTATAGGAACTGCTTCATTTTGAGATGGAGGAAAAAGTCTTTGCATCCTTAGTAAAAGAACTTTGCAAACAGTAGGAACCTAATAAATGTTTGCTTAGTGATTCAACTCATTTGCTTTTCCTGGCAGCAGACTATTATTTGGCCAAACATGGCTATCCCTTCCTCTTCTTTCCCCCTGAACAACATTTAGTCTTTACATGTAAAGAAAACTTCACTCTTAACTCTTCCCAATATGATTCCCTCCTTGGAGGAATCAACAATGTTGTTATAACCTAGAATCATAAAATACATTTAAGTATATTGCTCCAAGCTAGTCTACTTTCTCTCAATGGTATGCTCTGGAAACCTTCTTCTTCTTCTTCTTTTCCCCCTAACTTTTTCTTTAGGGGATAGCATCCTGGTTGCTTTTATTAAAATGGGGCCTTTTTGCTGTGGTTTATTTTTTTTTATCATTTCCTTGCTTGGACATACACCAACTATTACATGGAAACTTTCAAAACTACAAAGGACTTAACCAGCTGGCAAAGTTTATTCCACAAGGATCTGAAAATGATCCCCCCACCTACTTCAGAGTACCTGAAGACAGTACTTCTTTCTTTCTAAGACTTCACCCCTGCCACTTCTGGTTTTAATTTGAATGTTAGAGGGAATTTCCCTTTTAGTTGAGAAAAAGAGGAAGTTTCAGGTCTCCCCACCTACCTCCCAGTTCTTGATTAAATATGTGAGACCCTAATTATTCCTACTTCCACATTTCAGAAGGGCAAGATCAAGGACACAAATTTGCTGTTGCAAAGAAAGATTAAAAAAAAACTGTAAGCATAGCTTTTCTGCTAAGTTATCTATCAATAGCTCCAGTGCACTTTTGTATGCATTATTTCTCAATTGAATCTTATTTTATGAGCCAAAATAGATAGATGTTTTGATCTCAGGCATAATTTTCTTTTTTGTTCTCAGAATTGATTAATAAGATGTCAGTAGGCAGTTCTTTATCTTCCATTTTATCCTTATGATTAGTACAAGGCATGGATGAGGTTCATTTTGTTGTTGTTCAGTCATTTCAGTCATGTACAACTTTTTGCATGTCTTTTTGAGATTTTCTTGGCAAAGATCCTGGAGTGGTTTGCCATTTTCTTCTCCAATTCATTTTACAGATAAGAAAACTGAGACAAATAGGGTTAAGTGACTTCCCCAGGGGTGTGCAGTATACATGTTAAATATATGTTAAATCCAATATGTGTAAACATATTTATACAATTCTCTTGTTGCACAAGAAAAATCAGGTCAAAAAGAAAAGAAAACAAAATGCAAACAAAACTAAAAGAATGAAAATGCTATGATGTGATCCCCACTCAGTTCCCACAGTCCTCTCTTTGGGTGCAAATGGCTCTCTTCATTACTGAACAAGTGGAACAAGTTTGAATCATCTCATTGTTGAAGAGAGCAATGTCTATCAGAATTGAGCATCATATAGTATAGTACATAGCATTGTTATTGTCGTGTACAATGATCTCCTGATTTTGTTCATTTCACTCAGCATCAGTGGATGTAAGTCTCTCCAGGCCTCTCTGTATTCATCCTGTTGGTCATTTCTTACAGAACAATAATATTCCATAATACTCAGCCATTCCCCAACTGATGGGCATCCATTCAGTCTCCAGTTTCTTGCCACTACAAAGAGGGCTGCCACAAACATTTTGCACATGTTTGTCCCTTTCCCTCCTTTAAGATCTCTTGGGGGCATCTAGATGGCACAGTGGATAGACCACCAGCCCTGAAGTCAGGAGACCTGAGTTCAAATCTGGTCTCAGATCTCAACACTTCCTAGCTATGTGACTCTGGGCAAGTCACTTAATCCTAACTGCCTCAGCAAAAAAAAAAAAAAATCTCTTTGTGATACAAACCCAGTAGAAACACTGTTGAATCAAAGGGGATGCACAATCTGATAGCTCTTTGGGCATAGTTCTAAATTATTCTCCAGAATGTTTAGATCAGTTCACAACTCCAACAACAATGTATTAGTTCCCACTTTTCCCACAACCCCTTCAACATTTATCACTATCTTTTCCTGTCATCTTAGCCAATCTGAGAGGTGTTTAGTGGTACCTCAGAGTTGTCTTAATTTGCATTTCTCTTATCAATAGTGATTTAGAGCACCTTTTCATATGACTAGAAATTGTTTCAATTTCTTCATCCGAAAATTGTCTGTTCATATCCTTTGACCATTTGTCAATTAAAGAATGGCTTGAATTCTTATAAATTTGAGCCAATTCTCTATATATTTTAGAAATAAGGCCTTAATAGAACTCTTGAATGAAAAGAAAAGTTTTCCCAGTTTATTGCTTCCCTTCTAATCTTGTCTGCCCATGTTGGATTTGTTTGTTCAAAAACTTTTTAATTAAAATTATCTATTTTGCATTCAATAATGTACTCCAGTTCTTCTTTGCCCAAAAATTCCTTCCTTCTCTACACTTATAATAATATCATTCTTTATGTCTAGATCATGAACTCATTTTGACCTTATCTTGGCATACAGTGTTAGGTGTGAGTCAATACTTATTTTCTGCCATACTAATTTCCAGTTTTCTTAGCAAGTTTTTGTCAAATAGTGAGTTCTTATCCCCAAATCTGGGGTCTTTGGGTTTGTCAAACACTAGACTACTATAATCATTGACTATTTTGTCCTGTGAATCTAACATATTCTCATGAATGACTTCTCTGTTTCTTAGCCAGCTTCAAATGGTTTTGATGACTGCTGCTTTATAATACAATTTTAGGTGAGGTATAGCAAGGCCACCTTCATTTGCATTTTTTTTCATTAATTCCCTTGAAATTCTTGACCTTTTGTTCTTCCAGATGAACTTTTTTATCACTTTTTCTAGATCTAATAATTTTGGGGAGTTTGGTATGGCACTGAATAAGTAGATTAATGTAGGTAGTATTGTCATTTTTATTATATTTGCTAGCCCTGCCAAAGAGCATTTGATATTTTTCCAGTTGATTAGATCTGACTTTCTTTGTATGAAAAGTGTTCATATAGAAGGTTATGGAATATTATTGCTCTGTAAGAAATGACCAGCAGGAGGAATACAGAGAGGCTTGGAGAGACTTAAATCAACTGATGCTGAGTGAAATGAGCAGAACCAGAAGATCACTGTACACTTCAACAACAATACTGTATGAGGATGTATTCTGATGGAGGTGGAAATCTTCAACATAAAGAAGAGCCAACTCACTTCCAGTTGATCAATGATGGACAGAGGTAGCTACACCCAGAGAAGAAACACTGGGAAGTGAATGTAAATTGTTAGCACTAATATCTGTCTGCCCAGGTTGCATGTACCTTCGGATTCTAATGTTTATTGTGCAACAATAAAATGATATTCACACACATGTATTGTACCTAGACTATATTGTAACACATGTAAAATGTATGGGATAGCCTGTCATTGGGGGGAGGGAATAGAGGGAGGGGGGGATAATTTGGAAAAATGAATACAAGGGATAATATTATAAAATATATATATAATAAAAAATTTTTAAAAAATAAAATAAAATAAAATCTTTTCTCAGAAAAAAAAAAGAAAAGAAAAGTGTTCATATAGTTCCTGATTTTGCCTTGGCAAGTAGACTTTTGAATATTTTATAATAGCTATAGTTATTTTAAATAGAATTTCTCTTTGTATCTCGCTGCTGGACTTTGTTGATAATATATAAAAATATTAATGATTTGTGTGGATTTATTTTGTATCCTGAAATATTGCTAAAGTTGTGAATTGTTTCTAGTAGTTTTTTACTTGATTCTCTAGGAATCTCTAAGTATACCATCATATCATCTACAAAGAATAACAGTTTGGTTTTCTCATTACCTACTCTAATTCTTTTAAGCTCTTTTTCTTCTCATTGCCAAAGCTAGCATTTCTAATGCAATATTGAATAGTAATGGTGATAGTAAACAATCTTGTTTCACCCCTGATCTTATTGGGAATGATTCTAGTTTGTCCCTATTACATATGATAGCACTTCTTTCTTTAAAAGTTATAATGAAAGGGTCAACCTTTCCCCCTTTTAACCATAAAGAATTTTAATATTATTCATTCCTAACCAAAGTCTTCTCTATTTTTAAAAAATCTATTATGTTTTATTTCTGCATTACTTTCATTTCAAAATATTTCTTCCCTCCTTCTTCCAGGGAGAGGAGATAGTCTCTATCACAAAGAATACAAAAGAAAGAGAAAATAAGTGATTCATTAAAAAACAAAACTAACAATACAATCACCCATTTCAATATCATATGCAATGTCCTACACCTATAACCTCCTAATTCTGAAAAGAAGAGGAGGCACTAATCTCATTTTAGAGGCCAAGCTTGACTATTGTAATTTCATAGCATTCAAAATTAATTTTTATTGCTATCATTTCCCTTCACATTGTGGTAGTCCTTGTATTGTCTAATTTCTTGGGTCTGCTTATTTCACTTTTCATCAGTTCATATAAATCTTCCAATTTATCTCAGATTTTGATGGGATTTTGTCACCTGTTTTTAAAAGAATGGAATAATAAGATCTTCTAGTAATATCTTAATAGGCTGCCTCATCACAATATGGAAATGACCCTAGATCTTTGAGAAATGCACTGGTGAAAAGCAAGCTCTCTCAGGCCCCCCACATTGACAAGATTTTGAATAGCAGCTAAGCAATGTGTATATCTATTGTCTGAAGACTCAGGAATAATTTAAGAAAGTGTACTAGAGTGAGCTCATATTTTATACCTCAGAAATCAGCAAGTACTATAAATAAAGGCTGGATTTGTTATGTGGATGATTGTTTAGACTAAAGAAAGTGATGTAGAAAATGTTATTAATGCAGATGAAACTTTAAAGTGTATGATATATTTCAGAGAACCATTTGTTAAACATTTACCATCTCACCCCTGAGGATATGAATTGTATTAGTGGAGAGAGCATTCATATTACTATAATCATGAATCCTCAATTTTTCCAGTGAAGTAATAATAAAACAACTCCTATTTATAGGTATTTCATGATTTACAAATGACTATATGAAGTAGGTGATGAATACAATTGCCATTATCCATTTTCAGAGATAGGGAAAGTAAGTCTCAGAATAGTTAAATGACCATCCCAGAAATAATGTAGGAAGCATCAGAGCTGAGACTTGAGATATCTTCTCAGAATTGGAGATAGAATTCGGATACCAAACAATAAGATGGAGTCATGGGAAAAAGCTACTTAGCTATTATTCTGCTTCAGAAATGAATGATTAGAGCAGATGATAAATTCATCTATCTATCCATTCAGATAACAAATAGTAATTGAATATCTATTCCATACTGCTAATGGCTGGGAACTAGAATTACCTAATCTGGAATATTATTTTCCTGCTTATCTTAATCCTACCTATTACTCGCACATTCATAAATAATTCATCTTTTGTTACAAATTATGCTAGTATCTAGACTCTAGGTTGATTAGTTTTTACCTGAATACCTTCTTCCTCAAAAAAGACTAGTGGGAAACAAAATATTTTTTCATGAAAATTGTCCAAATGTTGATATCCTTCCAAAGGAATCAGCATTAGATCCAAAGACTCTCCCACTAGCTTCTCAGCCAGGATTTACCTGCCTCTACCTGGTCTTCAAATCTGAAGCAGAATTGGCTTTCAGGATTCACACATAGATATACATTCTTTTCAATCTCTCTTAATATGGAATCAGTTCTGAAGAGCTGCATTTGGAATGTTTCCTAATTTCCCTAGCTGCTAGTAACTCCTCTCCCTGCCAACAACCCTCTATTTATATTATATACATTTTGCATATCTATCTGACTTATTTCTATCTATCTATCTATATATCTACCTACCTATCTATCTACCCGTTGTATCCTGTAGAGTCCAATTCTACAAAGACAGGTACTATTTCACATTAGTCTGTATATTAGCTAGCATAGCACTTTGCACATAGAAGGTATTTAATACTTATAGATTAGCTGTCCATGTTCCTTCTTACATATCACCTAATATTTTACACCTACTCAGTATATATTCAGTAAGTGATCCAAGTTTTTCTGAGTACTTGGCTTTCGGAATCTGTCTGTGTCTCTTTCCATCCTTCTGGTGGCAATTAAATGTTGCTTTATGTTTTTTTCTCTTTCATGTTTATGTGCCTTATCAATTTAGTTCCCTAAAGCTAGAGACTATTAGAGTATAAGGAGAAATAGCATAATATTGGAAGGAACTCAAGGAACTGTGAGTCAAGAATACCCAATATCAGGTCCTGCTTTTGATGTTTTTTAAGTTGTGTGACTATGGATGAATCATTTAATCACTGAGTCTATTTTCTTACTAATAAGATGGAGATAAGCATATATGTAGTCCTCATAGGCTACAGTAAGACTTAAATAAAATGTTTGATAGTATTGAATAAACTTGTTGGATGGCCAAATAAATCAGTGAATAGGGGCAGCTAGGTGGCGCAGTGGATAGAGCACCAGCCCTGAATTCAGGAGGACCCGAGTTCAAATCTGGTCTCAGACACTTAACACTTCCTAGCTGTGTGACCCTGGGCAAGTCACTTAACCCCAGCCTCAAAAAAATAAATAAATAAATAAATCAGTGAATATTTGTGTAGTCTGGAAATAAGGAGATATAGAGGGAGGCATCTTTTTAAATGGAATCTTGGCAAAAAAAATGTTATTGAAACATCATTAGCATGCCTTTCTATTTTAACTGGTTGTCTTATAAGTAGAAGATCATTGCAATTTAAAAATTATGTAGGCATTTTCAATTATTTCAAGCTTCTAGCTATCACAAAAGCTCATTTTTTGTGCCAATATTTTTGGTGACTTTATATGATTGCATGTCATGACACAGCACAGTTTTGGAAAGGTCATAATTACAAGTGAGCCACAAGGTAATGCTGACATGTGATAGGGATAAGCAGCTATCAGCCATTACCAAAGACTTGACTGTGAGAAATGGCACAAATGACATTATAAAAGATCTATAGGTCTGATAAAGATGTCCTGCTCAGGGACATCTAGGGCAATGAGAGATATGATGGACAGTTTGGGATACTCTACTAGTGTTCAGAAGAGATAAAAAGCACTAATGAAAGATCTTCATTAGTTGGATGCACCTACCTTGGAGGATTTTTGTGGATCGACATTGACAAGAATTATAGAGGATGGAATATATCAAAATATAGAGTGTCTACAATCCTCCATCTAGGTATCACTCAGATCACAGGTACCCCTGTGTAGCTTAAAATCTAGGTAAGCCCCAGAAATAAGCATGAAAAGTTGGGCAATTTGGAAAACTGTAACTTGGAAAGGATCTCTTAGTGAATCAGGATCCCAGGCTACTCCACCCAGTAACTGAGTTAGCTCTTCATACTGTGAAAAGATACAGTGCTATGTCTAATTCGCTACATATGCTATTGTCTCCGCATTACAATTACAACTATAAATCCAGATGTGTAATGAGAATATTTCTCAGTACTCCAGCGGGTAGGAATCCTACTTCATCTTCTAGCCAAAATATACAGTGAGCAAATGGAACACATACCCTGTGCATTAGAACACTGTCTTAACAACATTACACCTAAGCCCCCTGGTCACTGGGTTTCTCAACACTTCTGCTGGTCCCTCTAGTATGAGAAATTCCCTTTGACTTTCTCCTCTTCAAGATATTGGCAAATAGAGCCCTTGTTAGGAGCCAATTGGGAGGCTAATTTTAGTTAACTGTGTGATTGATGGTCTCCTGCCTGAAGTCTTCCATGTCTGGGTGACCATCTCTACTTGGGACATAGCATGCTGCTCTTGTTAAATGGTGTGGGCTGGTCTCATAGAAGAAGAATCGTCTGATTTCATTTTAACAGAGGTTTGGTTTGGTTCCAAGAAGTTAGATCAGTGTTCGCCCAGCCAGCTACTCTATAACAAACACCAGTGTCAGCACTTCTGCTGATAAAGATGTCCAGTGGCCTCAGAATTTCCCTCAGCTTTCCACAGGTTCTATGCTTCCCCTGTCTTTTCTATCTTCTTTTGCAAGGGTCCTTATTCTGCAGGCTGTGACTTTAAAAGTGTGTGGATTACTATTTTTATGTAATTAGCTTCTTCTGTAATGTTATGCCTTTTGCTTTATACATTTAAAAATATTATTCTGAGAAGGGGGATCATAGATTTCAACAGAATGACAAAGATCACTCTGTCTCTATCTCTCTGTCTATCTGTCTCTGTCTCTGTCTCTCTGTCTCTCTTTTTGTCTCTCTATTGCTGAATCTGTCTCCCTCTCTGTCTATCTCTTTTTGTCTCTCTCTGTCTCTGTCTCTCTGTGTCTCTCTGTCTCTCTCTTTTTTTATCTTTCTCTCTCTCTTTCTCTCTCTCTCTCTCTATCTCTATCTCTATCTCTCTCTCTGTATCTCTGCTTCTCTCTGTTTCTGTCTCTCTATCTTTATCTCTCTCTTTTTGTCTCTCTCTCACTCACACATACACATACACACACACATACATACACAAACCCAGTTAATAATCCTTGATCCTTGATTTAGGACATCAGTAATGACTAATGAATGAGGAAAAACACAGAAAACTCAAGAAATGATAGCAAAAGAAATACTCTATTAAAAGGTCTGTGGATATATTTCAGGCAGCAAGGAAAACCCCATGGAAATTCTGGTGCAGTTTCTTGTGTTCAAATATCACAATGGGAGATATTCCCCAGAAGAATTATAAGACTGGACTAGATCCTCTTCTACGAAGACTGGTGTGGTTTAGCCTTCCTAGAAACAAGAAAATGCAATAGATTAGTCACAAAAAAAATTATTTCAGCAAATGATAAGATTCGTGAAAATTGTTGGGTCACAAAATTTGTGAATGGCAAACTGGGTAGCATTTGTTGTTTATTCATATTTCAGTTGTATCTGACTCTTCATGATCCCATTTAGGGTTTTCTTGCAAAGACATGGAGTAATTTTTCATTTTCTTCTCCAGCTCATTTTAGAGATGAGGAAACTGAGACATACAGGGTTAAGTGACTTGCCCAGGGTCACACAGAGCCTGAAGCAGATTTGAACTCAGGAAGATAAGTTTTCTTGACTTCAGACCTGTCACCCTATCCATCCAGCTGCCTAGATATCTAATAGAAGAGATTGTATTTTTTTCTGGAAGTAGTGAGAAATATTTGGAGCTTATTGAATAAGGGGTAGGATGGTGAGACCTATGCTTTAGAAAAATCACTTTAGTAACTAAGTGAAAGATGTATTGGAATGGGAAGCGACTTGAGGCAGTAAGATTATTTAGAAAGCTATTATTGCATTTGTCCAGGTGGGGTTGTGTTGAGAACATTGACTAGAACAATGGCTGTGAGAATGGAGAAAAGGAGTTGTATATAACTCAGTGGATATATTTAATTTGAAGTCAGGATGGCTTGAGTTCAGATTCTATCTCTGACACTTCTTGGTTCTGTAATCCTGGACAAGACCCCTTTCTAAGCCTCAATTACCTCATCTGTAAATAAGAAAGTTAAATGCCATGGCCTCTTCTGGCACTAAATCTGGGATCCTTTGTTGTAGTTGAAAGAGCCCTAAATAGAGAACTAAGTGCAAGTCCTCATAGCTAAGGACTTAGCTATGTGACTGAGAACCAATTACTTCACCACTCTGGGCTTCAGCTTACTTATCTATAAGATAGGGGAGTCATATCTATCTGTATACATACATACACATATATATATACATGTGTATGTATGTATGTATATATATATCACATTGGAGCTTTTACAATGAGTAAATAAATATTTACTTTAAAAGATTATCACAAAAATATGAACACACTTCCCTCTCCTCACCCCAAAATGTAGGAGACATGATCTTCCTGTACCACTTCCATCTCTGGGGAAAAGAAAGAGTTTGGGTTGATAGCTTAGCTCCTATTCTCATAAAGCTGAGCTCCTTAAACTTTTTTTTTACTTCAGACCTCTTTTCACCTGAGAAAATTTTATATGGATCCAGGTATATAAAATAGGTATAAAATCAAATACTTACTGATAATAAATCATACTTTTCCCTTCACATTCAGGTACAAGACCCCATATGTGGTCACAACCAAGTTTAAGAAATTGGACTATAGATGTTTCAGTTCCATGTTAAAATCCTCCTGAAATTCAAGTCAAGTCAAATACTATGACTTCCCAGGACTAACTTGCTGGAAACTTGGTTGGCCGTTCCACCTGCAACCCTGGCTCCAAGGTCACCGTGTTTTGGCTTCCCAAATCAGAAGAATCACCCCCAATCTCTAAAACTGAGGGCAAATTGGATAAAGCAAAAACACCCCTATTTCTCAGAGCAGAGGCAAAAGAAGGAGAGAAGAGACAGGAGAGTCCTTCCCCTGGATTTGAAAGAGTCACTGAGAAGAGTACTGCCAAAAAGATGGTGGAAAGAGAATAACCAGCTTATTCTCAGTAGTTTTAAATGTGTCTATATTACTTACACAGTCAGGACACAGAGAGCTCCATACTAAGCAAACTGAGGAGGTTCAAAGTTGGATTACACATATTATTTGCATCATCTTCCTTAAAAAAGTTATACTCAAGAAAGAACTGTGAATTGTCAAGTTTTATTTAAAGTTGGTTTGTCAGTTTGTTTTAAATATCAGAGCTATGATTTTATTGTTTTAGGGAACTCCTCAATGGAGACAACCCTCTCCCAATGCAGGTTAGACACGTATTCTGCAACTTATAATCTTAAGGAATTACCTAGAGAACGATGAGACTGAACAACAACACAATTTATATAGCACTTATTATGTGCCAAACTCAAAGCTAACCATATTACAATTCTTATTTCATTTGATTCTCATCACAGCCTAAAGAAATAGGGGCTATTATTATCTATATTTTACAGATGAGGAAACTGAGGCAAACAGAGACTGTGAGCTGTCTAGGGTCATACAGCCAGGATGTGTCGGACAGGGGACTTGAACCTATTTGGGTCCTATCATCTCAGCCCACACTCAGGTACTCCACTTTTTCTATTATTAGCTGTCTTTTGTTAGCTAGATGACATAGGACAAGTCACAATTGTTTTGAGCCTCAATTTTTTTGTCTGAAAGATCAGGTTAATGATATCTAACTATTTTTATTTCTTCAGGTTGTTCTGAGGCTCAAATTGGAGAATGTGTTGATACTTGCAAAAGACTGTACACATGTAAAGTATTACTATTGCTACCTTTTGATTTAACTGGAGCATATTATCATAAGGGAATACTTAGTCCTGTCCATTCAGGAGAGACATGTCCCCAGACCAAAGTACTATGTCTTATTCCAGAGGAAGAGTCAGCACTCCTGCCTGAATGGACCTAGAAGAGAGCATCTTCATGTGAACTGTGAAGAAAGTCTCATTGCAGCTTTCCAAATTGTGAGGATTCAATCAATCAATAAACATTTATAAAGTATCTACTATGTTCCTGGCACAGTGTGAAGGGCTGGATTGAAGTATTCCTTCACTTTGACCTGTAGGAGTTTACCTGTCCAATATTCTTTCTGTGACTAGAGGAAGGAGATATGGAAATGGAACATTGTTGGAGAACAATATTGGCCTTCCAATTAGGATGATTATTAAGGAAAGGTTTTCATTGTAAATTGTTTCCTCTTGAATTTTAGCCTATTTTCTTCCTTCTTTTCTTTTTTCTTCTTTTCTTTATTTTTCTCTTTTCCTTCCTTCTTTGCTACCTTTCTTTTTCTTCCTTCCCTCTTCCCTTTCCTTTTTCCTTTCTTTCTCCCTTCCCTTCTCCCTTCCTTCTCTCCTTCCTTCCTTCCTTTTTCTCTTTCTTTTTCTTTCTTTCTTCCTTCCTTTCTTTCTTTTTTCTTCCTTTCTTTCTTTTTCCTCCTCCCTTCATTTCTTTCTTCCTTTCTTTTTCTTTCTTTCTTCTTTCTTACCTTCCTTTTTTCCTTCCTTTCTTTCTTCCTTCCTCTCTTCCTTTCTTCCTTCCTCTCTCCCTTCCTTCCTCTTTGCCTCTCTTCCTTTCTTCTTTCCTCTCTCCCTTCCTTCCTTCCTTTCTTTTTTCTTTCTTTTTCTTTCTCTCTCTCTTTCATTCTTTCTTTCTTTCTCAACTTATAATTTCATTGATTTGTGGAACTCTCAGGGATGAAATTCCCTCATTAATGCAATTAGTAACTCTCTTCTTGCCTTACAATTTCCTGAGCTATTGAGGAGTGGAGAAATTCATTTAAGCTCCCTCTGGGAGAAGTAACTCTTGAGTCCAGTTCTTCCTGACTGCTACACTGCCTTATTTTCACTCTGCCATGTTGCTTCTAATTTGAGTTTTGTTCCAAATTAACTGAGGCCTGAATTAATGATAAGGGTAGTTTTTTTATGACCAGGTTATACGGTTGCTGAGTCTCCCCTATCTTACTACCTCCCACTCACCCTCCACCCACATTTATCTAAGGATTTTGTCATTTCATACGGTGTTTAAAAAATGGAAAGCACTCCCAAAATATCATTAGAATGTTCCCCAAGAAAGGAAAGGCATCTTTTCCCAGATTATCAGAGAAGGAAAGAAAATGAGAGTGAGCCAAAATGTAATCAAACACCAAAAGCATCTTCTTTAGGAGGATGGCATTGTCTATTTCATTTCTGATTCTTTTTTTTAAGCTTTTTTTCTGGAGAAACAAATGACAGTAGGAATTTTGGCTTTGATTCCTGTCACCAAATAAGATTGAAAGGTAATTATATACTAGCCAATGATTTTTTTATTTTTAAATTTTAATTTATGTTTTGTTTTTATAACATTTTAATTTTAAAATATATTCTTCCCACTCGCCTATCCCCTGAGTAACAAAAAGGATAAATAAAAGGAAGGGAGTAAGGAGGAAAATTCAGCAAAACTATGTCTGACAGTATATTGTTCCACATCCATACCTCTCATTGTCTGCAAAGAAGGGAGAGAGGTCCATTCTCTTATTGACCACAGGCATGGTTATTATTTGAAGTTCAGTTTAATTCTTTATTTTTGTTCTATAAATTTACTTTGTTGTTCTCATTTTGTATAGTTTCCCTTACTTTTGCTTCATTGCATCAATTTATATGTGTTTCCTTTATTTGAATTCTTCATTGGATATTAAGTATATTGGATATTCAGTCAGAATATTACATTATATTCAATGACTACACTTTTTCAAAAGTCATTCTCCATTTAATGGGCATCTCTTTGTTTCAAGTTCTTCACTATGACCAAAAAGTGCTACTATACCAAAAAAGTGCATTTTGGAATAAAGGGAACTTTTTAAAAATATATTTTGTGTCTCTGGGTCAAAGAATATGGACATCTGAGTCATTTTCTTAGGATAATTTGAAGTGACTTTTGACAATGATCTAGTTGATTCATTGTCCTACTAATAATATATGAATATCCTTATTTTTCCAAAGCCCATCCAACATTGTCTCTTTTTATTTTTTTACCATCTTTTCCAATTTGCTAGATATGAGATAAAACCTCAAATTTTGGTTTGAGTTGCATTTTTCTTACTATAAATGATGAAGCAGTCTTTAACATGGTTATTAATTAGCAATTCCTACTTTTAGAAATTTTTGATCATTATCTTTTGATAATTTATTCATTGGTCAATGTATTAGGCATTGACCTTTTTAGCACTGATGTTGAATTTTTAAATAAGTATTTTAAACAATGCTTGGCTTATATATTAATTACCAAAAGATGTCTGAGCAATTTTACAAGTATTATCTTATTTTCCACAATTAATTTTGCAAAGCAGGATGATATGAAAAAAATTTTAGATAGAACAAATTCTAATAAATGTACACTATTAAATTAGAATTTGAACCAGGATTTTATGAGCTGTAGAATGAATTCTATTAATCACTGGTGAAGCTGTGCCCAGCCCTCAGCCAAAACTATGAATTTAGGTCAATATCTTTTAAGAAAAGTATGAATAAGTTAACAAGTCTTGGAATCTCCACACAAAGTAAAGGTGAAAACAATCTTGCTTTTTACCAGAAGAACTGAAGTATGAGAGACCTTTAGAACCCAACTTCTTAAACTTTTTTTACTCAAGACCCCTTTTTACCCAAGAAATTTTTATGTGGCTCTGGGTATATAGGAATATAAAACAGGTATACAAATCAAACATTTACTAATCCTAAATCATGACCCCACATTCATAAAAGGAAGAAGGAAAGGGAAGGCAAGGGAAGAAAATAATGTCAGAAAAGAGTATCTGAACTCAAATTTCTCCTCACTCCAAGTCTTCAAGACTGAAAACAAGAAAAGATTAATTAAGAAGTCTGGCCTTCAGCTAAGACTTAAAGATAAGTAAAGCTCATATAACAAAGTATAAAGAAGGACATTTCAACTGAGGAAGCCACATCAGCAAAGAAGGAAACTGAGGAAACCAATGTGTCTGAAATGGAAAGTATGGCTAAATGCAATGAATAGGAAAGTCAAATGACTTATTAAGGTTTGATTATATGCAGAAGGAGTTGAAAGCCAGGAAGAGAGAAGCATTTAGATTTGATGCTGGGAGCCATTGTATATGTCTGAGCACAGAGGGGTGACCTGATGGAAGGTATAGGCAAGATTGGTTTGGTTATAATATGTACTGGAACATGGGATACTGACTGATCAGAAGGCTGTTTATTAGGGATCCAGGTTAGAGCTAGTAGCTAGGAGAAAGAAAAAAATCTATTGTTGGACTTTTACAGGGAACTCTTCACTCTCTCAGACCAGACATGTGAGTTAGTGAGGTTTATGGGAATATTGAATGATTGGAGAGCCAAAACTCTTGGTGTTCTTTGTTGACATTGATTAGTTCTCTTTCTCCTTTTCCTTATTCATCTTCTCCTCTTTTTCCTTGTCCTCCTCCTCTTCCTCCTTCTTATCCTCTTTCTCTTTTTTCTCCTTTTCTTTTCTTCTTTCTCTCCTCTCCTCCTCCTTTTCCTTCTCCTCCTGCTACTTCTCCTTCTCTTCCTTTCCTTCTTCTTTTTCCTCTTCCTTTGCCTTTTTCTTTTCATCCTTCTAAAAATTAAGCTCTTCTGGAAACTTGATTTGACTACTCCATACACAGAGAAGCTAGATGTGACTCAGACTTTAAGGAAATATGAGTCCAGTCTATTTGAGGTTATCAACCAATATGACCTTCATTCTCACTCTCTCATCCTCTTTCTGTCTGTCTCTTTGTCAATCAATCTGTCTGTCTGTCTCTCTGTTTCTCTGTTTCTGTTTCTCTCTGTCTCTATTTCTCTTTATCTCTTTCTCTGCCTCTCTGTGTCTCTCCCTCTGTCTCTGTCTGTCTCTCTAATTCTCTGCCTGTCTTCCTCTTTCTCCCTTTCCCTCTCCTTCTCCCTCCTCCCCCTTCCCTCCTCTCCCCTTCCTCCCTCTCTCTCTCTCTCTCTCTCTCTCTCTCTCTCTCTCTCTCTCTCTCTCTCTCTCTCTCTCTCCCTCTCTCTCTCTCTCTCTCTCCCTCCCCCTCTCTCTGTCTCACTCTTTCTACCTCTCTCTCTAATTCCCTGTTTCTGTCTCTCTGTCTCCATCTTTCTTTCTCTTTCTTTCTTTTCTTTCTTTCTTTCTTCCTCCTTGTAAAAATAAATTAAAATAATGAATCAACCATTGGGAACAAAAGTCTGATTGTCTGTGCTTCCCGTGGGCAGTAATCTGCCTCTGTTTTCCATAGAAGTACAAATCATATTTCTTTTTACACAGCGGCAGACATCAGAGATATTGCAAGCTATACAGCTCTTGGGGATGTTCTGACATATTTCCCATCAACTTTTTCCCCTTGCTTGTTGAAATATTCCTGTCTCTGGGCTTGTATCCCATCTTGAGGCTGAGGGGAAATGAACACATGAAAAATTATTAATGACTGCTTCATGGGTTAGCCACAATCCCTTGAAAAAGTTCACATCTAAATCTCCAGAGGCTCTGAGGTAAAGAATGGTTTGAATTAGTGCTGGAATGGAGTGGGTGAGAGAGAGACAGACAAGTGATAGCTAGTCCTTGATCTGAAGATTCTGGGTGGGATTCAAACCCCATCTCTCTCTAAAACAACCCACCAAAGTCAAGAAACACATATGTGACTCCTCTTGGGACTGATGATCTCTTTTTCTGTGATGTTTAATTCCAAGAGCTAAAGTCCCTCCTTATCATCTTGCTTAATGAGAATATTGGTGATGCATGCTAGGAAGAGTTCCAAAGCAGGGAAAAGGGAGGTGAATAAGTTGCAAGATGTATTCTGTACAACAATAGTCTAAAAATGACTAAATTATCCATCCCTTTAACCTGGCAATACTACTTACTAACCATACACCACAGGACAAAGACAAAGAGCAGGAGCTATTCCCACAAAATACAGCAACATTTTTTTTTGGGGTGTAGAAACAAAGTGGGTGTCCATTAATTGAAGAGAATGGCTGAAACATTATAGTATATGAATGTAAATGAATGTAATTGTACTATAAAAATGGCAAATATAAAAAAAAGTTAGAAATCTGGGAAGGCTAGTATGAACTGATGCAGAATGAAGAAAGTAGAACCAGAGAAAAGTTCAAGCAGTCACTACAATATTGTGAAGGAAAACAAACCTGAAAGACTTTAAAATTCTAATCAATACAATAACCAATCATGAATTCAGAAGAATTGTGATAAAGCATGCTTCCCACTTGGAGCAAAGAGGTGATACTGAAGAGACATCCATTTTAAGGCATAACCAATGTGTAGATTTATTTTGCATGTCTATGTTCATTTGTTAATAAGGAAAAATTTCTGACTGAGGAGGCAGTTTGGTATGTAGTGCTAATGATGCAAAATAAATAAATGAATAAAAGAAAGAAAGAAAAGTACTTGATGAAGTGTTATCCAGATACATAGAAGATAGACTGTAGAGATAGACCAAGAAAGAGTTCAGAGAAGTAGGGCAGTTTTGTTATTGTCACATGAAATTTAACATTCACTTAAAAAAACTAAATTTCACATTATTATATGGCTTTCTGTACAATTCTTTTTGTTTCACATATTGAAATATTCATATATATATGAGTTTTAAATTAAAAATGTTAAAAACAGAAATGAATCATGTTCTGATACAATCACAAATTGATATTTATTTTCATTAGCTCTATGCTAATTTGATGAATAAAATCTGACACTCAAGTAACATTTTTTTTTCTTCCTAACCATTAGCCCAGAGAAGGGTACAGAATGCATGCATTTGTACCCCTCCCAGATTTAGTCAAAGGCTTGAGAGAAGAGCAAGAGCTTCAGTTTTCTTTCCTTGAACTCAGTTTTGGCGGAGAACTGCTTGCAGTAAGAGGTTTTGGTTCAGTTCAAGGTTTACCCCTACTGACCACTGGCCTGACCAGAATCAGGATTTTCTATCCAAATACTGGAGCTAATGCTCCAATGGAAAAAGATCAATTGGTTAAGTGTCTTTTTATTTGGTTTTCAACAGTGGGTTTATAGACACAAGAGGTTCCATTTAAATACAGAGTAGGACTGATTCACCAGCCTTGGGTTAACCTAAATGTCCACTTAAATGAATGAGACCCAGAGAGCTGCAAACCACTCACTTACCATGTTTCCAAACCTCTGCACTGAGAAGCATATCCGAGGTATCAGAAGACTTTTGAATATATGTTTACTTAAAGAGAAGCAACCACATCTCAACTCAGGAATCAATTAATGACAAAGGCAAAAACCACTCGTGAACAAAGAATCAAATGTGATTTAATTTTCCCTAGTTTGCAAAATAGATACATTTGTGAAGAGCTATGGAACACTAGATTCCACAGCATTGAAGCAGAAGGTCATCTGATGGGCAATAGAGAGGTTATATAGGCTCACTTAACTTTTTTGTTTGCCTCAGCTTCCTCATCTGCAATATGGGAATAATCCTCCTAGGAGTGTTTTGAGGGAAAAAAAGAGAAAATATTTGTAAAGTGCTTAGGACAGTGCCTACATAAATGCTAGCTATGATCATCATTGTAATAATAATAATTATTATTATGTTGCAGCATATTACAGAGCAGAAATACATAGTTGCAAAAGATGCTATCAGATCAATGGACCACAAAAAAAAAAAAATTAAGGGGGCTGATCACCATTAGGAAAGCAGAGGATAATTTAGGACAATCCATGTGCTCCAGTTGTATCTATGTACTATTAAGAGAACTCCAAGAAGGTCCTTCATGCATTGGATGGGTCTCTGGAATTTAATTTATAGGAATATGTGGATAAAAGTTGCATGAGGTAGCTCAGCTTGGATTGGTTTCAAGCAGAGACCAGAGAAAGTGCCTACATCCATGAGAATACAGATCCATTGAGTTATGGAGTAAGATTTTGGATAGTTAATAAATTAAAATTTGCTGAAGAATGAATGGTTCAAAGAAAGTGCTAATTTTTCTAGAATATGAACTAAGGTATCTTCTGTATTTGTTGGGTGAGCTTCCTTTTCTTATACATATTATCTAAGATAATGATCTCTTTTTAATATTAAGGTCATGTTTCTTTTCAAGTCCAGGAAGATATATGGATGTGTATGTACATGTGTGTCTTTGTATGTGTGTATCCATATGTATGCGTGTGCTTAGGCATTTCAAAATTATGTAAACCCAAGAGTTAATCTAGAGTTTATTGCAATTCTGTAATAGGCAAAGAAGAATGCTTAGATAAAAGTAGTGATAAAGAATTTTATTTGGATATATAAAAATGCACAAGAAAAGTTTGTTTTTTTTTATTTTAGTTTACTTTTTTATCTTGAATCTTTAAGGAAAATGCTCATCTGTATTGTCACTATACTCCACTTAAATCAAAATACCCCTTTATGATTTTCTTCTCCTGTTAAAATGTAAACCTTCTGAGATAGGAAGGTAGGAAGAAGAAAAGCATACATAGTATCTATTATATGCACTTTGTTAAGTACTTTACAAGTTTTATCTCATTTGATCCTCACAAAACTCTGAGAGGTAGATGCTATTGTTGTCCCCATTTTACAGATGAGCAAACTTGAGGTATTCAAAGGTTAAGTGACTTGTCCAAAGGCACCCAGCTAGTGAGTGTCTGCATCCAGATATAAACTTCTTGACCCAGCATTGCCCCTTAGCTGCCAGTCTTGGGATAGTGATGATTTTGTATTTCTATCTCTGACATATAGTAAGAAAATAAGTACTTAATGATTTTTCTTTTTTCTTATTTATTTTTATTTTTGTTTTCCATTTAATAGTATTTTATTTTTTCAATTACATGTAAAAATAATTTTCAACATTTATTTTATAAGATTTTTATTTCCTTTTTTCCTCCCTCCTTTCCTTTCTTTCCCCCCAAATATACAATCATATTGAAGATATTTCCATATTAGTCATATGTGAAAAAAAATTGGAACAAAAGGGAAAAATCATGAGAAAGAAAAAACAATCCAAAAGAGTTAAAATAGTATACTTTTTTCTGCATTCAGACTCCAGAGTGGTTTCTCTAGGTGTGGATAGCATTTTCCATCATAAGTCTTTTGGAATTGTTTTAAATCATTACATTGCTGAGAAGAGCTAAGTCAATCACAGTTGATCGTTGCACAATATTGCAATTATAGTGTACAATGTTCTCCTGGTTCTGCTTACTTTACTCAGCATCAGTTAACACTTTTTTTAAATTCATCTAAACATTTACTTACTATACCCATCTAAACAATTATCACCTACATATTACTGTCCTAAAGGAGATATGTGTGCTCTTGGACATCATGATCAGTTGTAATTCTTTTGCAGTAGTAAATAAAAGCTTAAACATATCATTGCTGGTTGTGTGATCTTGCATGTCCTATATATAAAATAGGAATCATAATTTCTACTGTCTACCTCATAGAAATTATTATTGAGGTCAAATGAAATAAATGATATAATGTGCTTTGTAAACTATAAGGTCTATATAAATATAGTATTGTTGTTGTTTTTATTATTATACCTTGAAAATGTTGTATGGTCCTAATGTTCTAATTAACAACTTTTATTTACTCCTTTTAACCAAAAAATTTCTATGCACACCCCTCCAACTCTATTAATTCTCTCTTGTAACAAAGAAAAATGAGGAAAATTGAGGTATTATTATACCTGTGAATGTGCTGTATGGTTCTCATAATTAATAACTTTTATTTACTCCTTTTTTAACCAAAGAATTTCTATTCATACCCCTCCAACCCTATTAATTCTCTTATAGCAAAGAAAAATGGTGAAATATTACATTTTATGATAAGTCATATTCCTCACTAGTTTATATCACTTCTCTATAAAGAAAAAGATCTGTTTTTTCCTCTTTTCTCTGGGGTGAAGATGAGTCAATGCAACAAATCTATGATCAATAGCAGTGTTCCTATATTTTCTTGATGTTTTTTTCATTATCAAATAATATAATCAGAGAGTCCTATTCCCTTCACTCTTTACCAAAGACCTGAAGCACCTAGTTTACATGACTTCCCAGTCTCGTGTTATAGCAGCATCTCAGCTGAGAACTCTGTAGAAAATATGCTTAGCTGTCACGAGGCCACATTTACTAGTTTTGAAGAAGAAGGGGTTTAAAAGTAAGTTTTTTAATCTAGTCTATTTCTATGCCTTTCAGCTATGACAGAAGTATGGTACACAGCACTGAGCGTGGGTTTTGAAATGCCGTTCAGCTGCTATTTTTGAGGCGAGTATACGAGTGCATGTGGTGCATAATAGTTTTTCTTTTATTTCATCCCGTGACTGCTGCCTATATTTTGTATATGCTGATTTAGGTGGGGGAGAGGGGACTGACTGGGTGAGGGTGGCAGGAAAGGCAGCAGGGACTAGGATGGGCATTGTTTGCAATCCTGCTGATTCTGAGTTTCTAAGGGCAGCTCTGATTCTTTTGTCTCCTGCCTCAGGACTATTCTTAAATCTTCATTGTGTTCAAAGCTTTTCATCACTCATTTTTTGACTCTAGTAAGTTTTTGACTAAGATGCAGGTTCCTTATTTTGAACAAGCAGCCAGGTCCCATACATGAGTCCATTTAGTTGTTCAGCTTCCCATAGGAAGTTTTTGTTAAGTCCAATTGGAATTTTAAATGAAAATCTTAAATCTTGTGAAATCTGCTTTGCTTTTTTTTTATTAAAGCTTTTTATTTTCAAAACATACGCATAGGCAATTTTCAACATTCACCCTTGTTAAACTTTATGTTCCAAATGTTTCCCTCCCTTCTCTCCATCTCTCCTAGAAGCAAGTCATCCAATATGTTCAACAAGTACAATTCTTTTATACATATTTCCACAATTATCATGCTGCACAAGAAAAATCAGATCAAAAAGGGAAAAAAGTGAGAAAGAAAATAAAATGCAAGCCAGCAATAATAAAAAAAAAGTGAAAATTCTCTGTTGTGATCCACATTCAATGTCCTCTCTCTGGGTTCAGATGGCTCCCTTCATCACAAGACAATTGGAACTGACCTGAATTACCTTGTTTTTGAGGTCCATCAGAATTGATCGTTGCATAATCTGGCTGTACAATGATCTCCTGGTTCTGCTTACTTCACTCAGCATCAGTTCATGTAGGTCTCTCCAGGTCTCTCTGAAGTCATCCTGCTGGTCATTTCTTACAGAACAATAATATTCCATAACATTCATAAACCATAACTTGGAGTCTGCTTTGGCAGGATAAAAATTTTAAATGAAATAAAACAAGACAAAACAAAACTCAGAGTAGCACCAGTCCAACACCACAGAATGCAAGGTCAAGGCCTTCTAATAAGGCTCTCTCTGGGAGCTTTGGAGGTATAGAAGTGAAATATGGAAGTTTGTAACCTGAAATTTGAATATTATGAGGATTTGGATCAGAGTGGAAACAACATGGAGAAAATGAGAAGTTACAGCAGGAGCAACAAGAGGATTAAACATGTAAAAACACAGATTTTACACACAGAATGATAGACCTGGAAGGGATTTTGGAGCACTATTTAAAGATTTGGGAAGTATCTTAGAAACTCTCCATTCCAAATGAGAACGTGGAGCCATGATGAAGTGATGCATCTTTCTCAGACTAACAAAACTAGATAGAAATCAAATGCAGTGCTCTTTCCTCTAGTGCATGTTGCCCTTAAAGGGGGAACTATAACTTGAATCACATCAGTATTCAAAAAGTTATGAAAAAAGTTAATAATATTTTTACCACATAGGTATAATCTGACACATGCTCTAGAACTTTTTTATGGGAAGAATATATATTCAAAGGATTCAAGAGAAGGATAAGGAAGAATCCGCGTACTAAAATTTTACAGGGAAATTTAGACCAAATAGATAGGATCTCTAAAGAATAAAGTCCTGGAGGTAATGGTTGAATAAGCTGTGGTGTATGAATGTAATGGAATACTATTGTTAATAGGAAATGAAAATAAGCAAATTTCAGAAAAATCTAGAATGACTTGTATTAACTGATGCAAAATGCAATGAGCAGCAGTAGAAAAACAACGTGCAATGATCAACTATGAATGACAGATCTTCTCAGCAGCATAATGATCTAAGACAAGTACAAAGAACTCAAGAAGGAAAATGCTATCTGTAACCAGATAGCAAACTGACAGACTCTGAATGCAGATTGAAGCATTTTTTCACTTATTTTATTCTTATGTTTTTTTCCTTTGCTTATTCTTTTACAACCAACATGAAAATATGTTTTACATGATGGCACATACATAAATTAGATCAAACTGCCTACTTTATTCTGAAGAGAGGAGTGAAGGAGAGGGAGGGAGAAAATTTTGGAACTCAAAATCTTGTAAAAATGAATGCTAAAAATTTTCTTGTCATGTATCTAGAAGAAAAATAAAATGCTATTATATATATATATATATATATACATACATACATATAATGAAATATTTATTTTTGTTTTGTTTTGTGGGGGCAATTGGGGTTAAGTGACTTGCCCAGGGTCACATAGCTAGGAAGTGTTGAGTATCTGAGACCAGATTTAAACTCAGGTCTTCCTGACCTCAGGGCTGGTGCTCTATCCACTGCACCATCTAGCTCCCCCTAATGGCATATATTTGAAAATAAAGGCATGTCAAAACAAAATATATTGTTACAATTTTTAAAGAAAAAAAGAATTTTATATATATATATATATATATAATCCTAAAGACACAGAGAAATAGTTTTGATGAGAAGGAAAAGCAAAGATTGTCTGAAGAAATCAGTTTGGATGAAAAATTGTAGCACATAGGAGTGTCCACAAGAAAAGCTTTGAGGTTCTCTGTGGGTGCATATTTACTCAAAATCACAAATTATGAGGCCCTACTAATGTATTTACTTTTACTAATCAGCCAGAGGACATTGTCTTCTGAAGGGCCACTGGCATAGGGTCATAAATTTAGATCTAGGAGAGATCAAGTCCAACACTTTTATTTTACAGATTAGGAAAGTGTAGCATAATGTCAATAATTTTCTAAGAATTTTGCATTGCTTGTATTCTCAATGGGTGAGGGGAGAGTCAGAAAGAGGGAAAGAGTTAGGAACTGAAAATAAAAAAAATAAATTTTTGAAATGAAAAATGTTGTCCCAAGATTCCATCTCCTTTCCTTCTAATTTTTTTTTTGCCAAAGACTACCACTAAACAACCCTCTTTCCTGCCATTTTGAACCAACAATTTAAAGATGCCCTTTTTTTCACTTTTTTCACTTACTTTATTCTTATGTTTTTTTTTCTTTTGATTTGTTTATTCTTTCACAACCAATATGGAAATATGTTTTACATGATGGCACATACATAAACTAGATCAAACTGCCTACTTTATTCTGAAGAGAGGAGTGAAGGAGAAGGATAAAGTTATTTGCCTAGGGTCATACAGCTAATCAGTGTCTGAGGCCAGAGTTGAACTCAGGTCCTCCTGACCCCAGGATGGGTGCTCTGTACACTCTGCCATCTAGTTACCCCACCAATTAACCATTGTGAGCCAGTATGAGCTGCCTCTAGCACTCCCCTGATCTTATGAGGTCATATGAGAATGCATTTAGAACTTTGCTACTGGCCACATATACATATGAAACCCAAGCAAATGAAGTAATTGGACTGGAAAAGGGAAGTATTGATTACAAAGAGCCAGAGAGCTTCTTCAAGAATAGGCCATGACAGACTCAATTCATGATATTTTTCTAGGAAAGATGAAGAAGCAAGTGCTAGATGGTAATATAATGCCATAGATTCAGAACTGGTTGAATGGTTTCAAAGAATGGTCATCAAACTGTTTGATATCAACTTGAAAGGAAAGCCTTGGTGACCTGTCTGAGGACTTGGTCCCTTGATCCTGTGCCATTTTATAATTTCATCAATGATATGAATAATGGAATAAATATCATATTCATTGAATTTGCAGATGATGTAGATATGGGAGGGCCAACAAACATATTGCATAAAAACATCAGAATCCAAAAAGGTCTTGAAAGACCTTTGAATCTTCTCATTTTGAGATGAAAATTTGAGATGAAATTTAATAGGAATGACTATAGACTCTTACCTGTGTTTAAAAAAATCATCATCACAAAAGCAAGGTGGTCAAGACATGACTGGACAGCAGTCCATCTGAAAAAGTCTTGGGTTTTTATTACATTATAAGTCCAATACAAGTTAATACTAAGATGTGGTAGTCAAAAAATCTAATCCAACTTTTAATAGCTCTAAGAAAGGCATAGCTTCTAGGAATATGGAATCCATGAACTCTCTGGTCTTTGTCTTGGTGTAGTCTCATTACACCAAATTGTGTTTACTTCTGTTCACTATTGATTAATAGAATGATCAGGATGGTGAAAGATTTTAAATTAATAACTTTAGAAGGATTAACAGAGGTCTTAGAAATGTTTTGGATAGAGAAGACTGGGGAGGGAGGGAAATACATGATAGCTGTTTTTAGGTATTTGAAATAGTGCTCTAGGGAAGAATGATTAGATTTCTATGTGAGTCCAAAGAATATAACCAGGCACAATGGGTATAATTTGGTTTAAGCTACTAGATATTAAATGAAATTCCTAACAACTAGAGCTATCAAAATATCAAAAAAAATCAAATGTGTTTTGGTATTATTACTAGAGGTCTTCAAGAAAAAGTTATGTTTACTTTTGGGTATATTACAGACTTTCCACTGGCTGTCCCCCATACCAAGAATGTTTTTCTTGCATGCTCCTGCCTCAAAGAATGCTTCTCTTCTCTATAAATGTGTCCTTTTTGATTCCTTCAATTGTTTGTGCTCACTCTCAGATCTCCTTTGAAAGGATTTGTTTTTAGTCTACATATATTTATATATGTCCTTGTAACCTCCTTCTTTAGAATGTAAGCTCCTTGAGAGAACAGGAATTCATTCATTGTTTTTGTATGTTTAGTACCTAGCACAGGGTCTCTATCTTTAATAAATGTTTTTTGACTGAGTATTTGCCTGGTGAGAATAGATGGCCTCTGAAATCCCTTCTAAAAGATTTTTGTGATAATATAGTTCATGTCAGCAATAAGTTTGGGATGCAAAGATGAGTTATAATTTATCAAATCTGGAAAGTTACATTCTTTTATTTGTAGAAATATGATAAAAGAAATGAAAAATCCTTTAAAATATCAACTTTATGTTGAGCTATTTTGTTTAAACAGGCAATAATTTGTGGAGAGTATTGTTGGTTATTGACCACACTGGGTCTTAAGAAGCAGCATTTGTTAAAATTCTGTTCCAGAAACACATTGAAATACTTAGGAAGATTAAGTTTGAGGTTACCCATACAAATATAAAAGGGTCACGAATTACAAGAGGCCTGTTTTTCTTATTTTTCCATCATTGATTCTTTATCCTATCAGTAAATACAGAGAACTTTTATATATGGGAGCCATGAGCATGGTCTAAACTTGTGATTTCCTAAGTATAGAGAGCACTTAGTAAGGAAATTCCCCTTACCAGTGTTGAATACTAATAATTCTGCAACTTGTCTTAGAGGATGGCTTTTAGGCGGTCTATGTCAATGTGAAGACTGGAATTCGAGTCTTCCTGATTCTCAGTCTGCTTCCATTTTTTCTCCCATAATGCTTCTCCCGGGATGGCAGAAGTAACAAAAATATTTAGTATATGTATATATCTCACACTGTGAGACTGATGTAGGGGAAACATTAGACATTTCATGCAAATAAACTCAGGTTTTGCCTTCTTTCCTCCTAACATGTGATCAGGAATGGAGTCTTCAGGGTGGGAATTGTTCATGTTCAGTTCCTGACCTCTGAATCCCAAGGGGTGGTTGAAAGGAATTAGGGGCTGGGTTGCCTTGGCTTTCATCCTCTAAGGGACTATTCCTAGTGGCAAGGGCATCTTTAAATTGTTGGTTCAAAATGGCAGGAAAGAGGATTGTTTAGTGTTAGTAACTGGTTTCTGCAGCAAAAAAAAAAAAAAAATCAGAAGGAAAGGAGATGGAATCTTGGGACAATATTTTACATTTCAAAAATTTATTTTTTTTATTTTCAGTTCCTAACTCTCTTCCTCTTTCTGACTCTCCCCTCACTCATTGAGAATACAAGCATTATGCTACACTGTCTTTTCATTGGCTATTTTTTTCTGATAAATTATCAAGATTTGATCATGTAAAAAAATTATCAGTTTTCTGAATTACGAGCTCTATCATACACACATACACACACACACATACATATACACACAAACTCCCAGAATTCTGTAAAGTATTAAGTCACAAGACATATTAAATGGCCATATTTTCACATGAATGGAACAATTAGATGGTACAGTATATAGAGCAATAGGCCTGGAGTCAAGAAGACCTGAGTTTAAATCTAGCCTCAGATATTGATTAGTTGTGTGACTCTGAGTAAGTCACTTAATCCTTTTTGCCTCAGTTTCCTCATCTGTAAAATGAGCTAGAGATGGAAATGACAAATCCCTCCGGGATCTTTGCCAAGAAAACCCAAAAAGGGTCCCAAAAAATGGGCGTGACTAAAACAAGCAACATTTATACGAATGGCAATATCAGAAAAGGAGAGGGATGGACAGACAGAATGAAAAGAAACCAATTGTAGTAGCATCACTATTCTTCCATTTAGACCACATGAAGTTGGAGACTAAAGGTATTATTGCTAATTTTCCTCCAGACATGTGGTATATAAATTGTTGCCTTTGTTCCTACTTATAATTTTCATCTTGGTACTATTTTGCAGCAACTGCAATTTTAGGCTATGCCTGGAACTTAAAATTGCTTGTGTCTATTAATTTCTAGGGGGAACAAGTTTGTAGTTATGTGTTTTTAGGGATTTGTGTGTAGTAAGGCCAAATTCTATGAAATATATAGGCAACTGGGAAATGGAGATGGGAAATTTTCTTGCCAAACTATTAGATACATTTGATATTCTGGAATAGTTAAACATCCTGGGAAGTTACAATAAAGAACAGGATTCTGCCTAGTAACCAACAGATTGCTGAATTTTTCCTGAATATACATAGCATTCAGCACTGGCGTATCAAATGTTCCTGCTTTGGGGAGTTATAATCAACCCACTCTCTCTTCCAGTTCACAGAAGAACTAAACCACCACAATCTCATTTCTTCAGAAAGAAGGGATTGTTTCTTGGCTACCTCAGCTGTCAGCCCTAATCAAACCACAGTTGTTAAATCTGGACAAAGCAATGTGCTTTGCATGAAGGCAAATTAGCCCTCCCCCATCTAGTAAACCTGCCTACATTTCACTTTGAAATGCAAGACAAGGTGGCCACCGCTGTGCCATTCCTGGGAAAACAAGATTACTCTGATCCCAAGAATTTATGGGATAGACCTGGCAGGAAGTACAGTGATCAACAGAGAGTTTGCTTTGGATTGTACATATTAGAAAAGGATTTATTCAAAAATTAAAAAGTCAAAAATTTTGTTTTCTCTTCCATTAGAATGTAAGCTCCTTGAGGATTAATTTTTTTGCCTTTTCTTTGTATTCTCGCCCTTAGAACTGTGCATGGCATTTAATAAAACATGTAATTACAAATTAATAATTAATTGATATTACTTTGTCTAGTATAATGTTAGTATGATGAGGTCCAGATGGAATCTGTCATTAAACTATTGGTCCCTGAGTGGTTGCATAACCATAATAATAACCCACATTTGTATAAGGATTTAAGATTTGTAATAACACTTTCTTCAAAGTAATCGCATGACATTGTATTGTCTTCCCCACTTTACCTCTGGGAGAACTGAGAGCTTAAGAAATAAAATAAATTAAACTAGGCTATACAGCTAGCGACTAATAGAACCAGCTTGAACTTGGGGTCCCTCATTCCAAATCCTTCATTTTTCATATTTTACAGTATCCCTGCTTGGACCCTCTTCACCTGCCCTACAAACATCCTTCTTTTTTCCTCCTATATGATTGTTTTCAAAAAAGTAGTGTGAAACTGATTGGTCTTTCAATAGGTAAGGATTAAACAATCTCTTTGAAAGGTTTAGTTTGCATGAATTAATGTATTTTCAGAAAAACTCAAATCTTGAAGTTCAAGGGGAAAAAACCTACAAATGATTTTAACATAAAAAATACCTATCAGTTACATTTTTGGACTGGGAAACTGGTGTGTGTACTTGCAAACATGAAATAGTTGGCCTGGGAACCAGGTTAAATATGAAGTAAACTTTTGATTTAGGTCTGAAATGCAAGAAGGGGAAGCATCTTGCCTTTGACATTTACTATCAAGTAAATCTGAAACAAGTTATTTCACTCTCCCTAGATCTAAGTTTCTTCATTTATAGAATGAGATGGTTGGATCAGATGTCTTCTGATGTCTCGTTCAGAGCCAGTTCTGTAATCCTATAATCTTTCCCTGGCTCCTTATTTATCTCTTTTAATTGGAAAGAAATATATGCTTATAATGTTGTATGTGGTTCAGTCTGACTGAATTTTGATCCCAGGGTATGTTTGGAATAACTTTTTTAATCTCTCCCTCTCTTTTCCTCTCCCTTCCTCCCTCTCCCTCTCTCCCTCTTCTTCTCTTTCTCTCTCTTTTCCTCTCTCCCTCCATCTCTCTCTCTCTTCTGTCCTATCCTCTCTTCTTCTTCTTCTTCTCCTTCTCCTTCTCCTCCTTCTTTTTTCTTCTTCTTCTTCTTTTCTTCTTCTTCTTCTTCTTCTTCTTCTTCTTCTTCTTCTTCTTCTTCTTCTTCTTCTTCTTCTTCTTCTTCTTCTTCTTCTTCTTCTTCTTCTTCTTCTTCTTCTTCTTCTTCTTCTTCTTCTTCTTCTTCTTCTTCTTCTTCTTCTTCTTCTTCTTCTTCTTCTTCTTCCTCTATCTCTCCCCTCTCTTTTTGTCTCTGTTTCTCTGTCTGTCTCTCTCTTTCTCTCTGTCTCTATCTCCCTGCCTCTCTCTTCCCATCTCTGTCTCTCTCCTCTCTTTCCCTCTGTGTGTGAATGTGATTCTGTGTTTGTATGTTTCCTCTTGGATATAAATTAAATAAAATGAGACTATATTCACTTAGAGATTTAGCAAACAATGAGTAAAAAGATAACAATGAATAGAAATGGGAAACATTATGTAAATACCTAATAAGCATGTAATTCAGTTTTCAGAGGTGAGTGGGTGAGGGAAGAGGTAGAACATGTAATAGACTAGTTTTAGCTCCACAGGAATAATGCTAAATGAATTGTTTTCTTTGCTTACACGTTTACAACTCTTCCTACAACATTAAAAAAAAGTCTTAGAAAAACATATTTTGCTATCTAGCCCTATTGTTATGGAACCTTTTTACTTTGGTTTGTAGAATTTAATGGGTGGATACTTTCTTCCATAAGTGCCAATTAGGGGGTCATTATGACTCTGGTAACCTGGAGCCTAGATGGACTAGGTTTCAATTTAATATTTCTGGCTTCCTCCTCAAAGAACTAAAGTTGGTTGTTGTCAAATATGTCAATCTATTTGAGGACATAATGTATTGTTGCCTGTACTAAGTAATTGTGTATCTAAATAATATGGTACTTCTGATCTGTATTGAATGTCAATTTCTAATTATCAGTTTTATTATTGATTTAAATTGATTGCCTGTTAGAATTCTTACAAGGTGCAAAGTCACTGAAATGGATATAATTATCTAATTCAGTATGATTGATCTGACCCTACAAGGAGATGTTATGGGTCAGAACTTGAAACAAGTTACTAAGTGGAATTGAGGAGACAATGATTAAATCTAATTTAGCATTAATTTAATCCTACAACAAATAATGGTTTTCTAGTGATGAAATGATTGGTGTATGCTCAGTGTACAGCATATAAGCAAGAAGCTCTCACAAGCCCACAGAAACCCACAATCCCACACTAGGAGATTCAGAGTCAAGAGTCATTCCAACTTCCACGTTTATGCTGGCTGGAGACATTGGGAAGAAGAGAGGCTGGAGGCTAAAGGACAAACCTTTGGATTTGGAGACATTTGGACAAGAGTTCTTGGGAGCCAAGAAGAGAGAGAGGCCTCTAAGAAAGCTAACCAGGCCCCAGGAAGACTTTGAAGGACACAATAAAGGATCTGGACTTTAACTCCTGTCTGTATTTTGGGATTATTGAACTGAAACTAAGACTGCCTCCAGAAGCTCCCCAAGAAACTTGCTCCAAGAAAATTATTATAATTTAAAGAAAAAGAACATTACAATTGCCAATTTCTGTTCTGTGCTGATTGCTAATTTCTTATTTTATGCTTTTTGCTTCTCCTTTGAACTATTCTGGAGTTTCTCATTATTCCATACTTTTTAAGGAATGTATAAGATTTGCCTTGTACCAGTCCTTAAAATTGTGTGCTGTGCTTAAAATGGATATTGGTCTCCATTTTAGAGAAGAAAGCTGAAGTGATGGAAGAACTCTTCTCTATTCATTTTTTTAAAGCTTTTTATTTTCAAAATATATCCACAGATAATTTTTCAATATTGATCCTTGAATAGTCTTTTGTTTCAGATTTCCCCCTTCTTCCCCTCACCCCCTTCCCTAGATGGCAAGAAACTTCTCTATTCTTTAAGCTATTATGGAGAATGAAATGCTTAATCAAAGAATGACATGCTCCAAGGAGGAAATAAAAAAGTTGAAGAATTTGATGAGGCAGAAAGGAATTTTAATCCATTTCAGCAGTTTAGAAAGTGGATGAATATGACCCAGAAAGAAGGGAAAAAAAATAATCAGTGGAGATAAGATCTGAAACTCTTCCTACAAAGTGAGGTTCTAAGACCATATGAGAAGAAACCAACTCTTTATACTCCAAGAAATTACATTTTGGATATACAGACCCTATTGTTGATCTGAAATAAGACCAAAGTCAGCTATTTTCCTGAGGCATTTATGTAACAAGAATCTAGTGTAAAGCCTTTTAAAATCTTTCACCAGGTGACCACTACCTACTACTTGGAATCCATGTGTATACAAATAATATTGCCATTATCCTTATGCTACAATTTAAGATTATGAAGTGCTACTGTTGTTCACCAAGGACAGAATCTTCAGAAATGAAAGACAGATTAGATAAGTGAATTGCAGAGTAAGAAAAAAGCATTTGAGAACAAGGTTTGGATTTCTTGATTATAATTTAAAATATAGGCATGATAGGCTATTATCTAGCCATGGATGACTCAGGGATAGTATATTGCCTGGAGTTTGTGAATCTGATTGGGGAAGTTTTAAATTTAAAGAGAATAAGGGGGGGGGGGGGGGAACAGCCAACTTATATCAGCAAAAGCCTAAGTACCACAGAGTATTTGGTACAATATAAGAGGAAGAATAGCAAAAACAAACAAAAGAAAAAACAAAACAGTAATTCAAAAGAAACAATATCCAAAAAGACTAGTCACAAATCTGAAATGAAGACACCATCAGAGGTGTTAAACCATAACACTTCGGCATGGGCAGAACTAGATTTAAATGTAATTGAAACATGTTTAATAAAATAAATTAATTGATAAAAATTGAAAAAAATAATTTAATAAAATTGATATCAATTTTATCAAAAATTGATAAAAGATATGTACTGTTTTCTAAGTTAATTTGTGACCCACAGGGATCTCAATTTACAGTTTCTATTTGAACAAGATAACATTGATTTAGGGCTTATAGGAGACTTAAATTAGTTAGATATCAATTGAAAATCTCTGTTAAAGACAGATAAATGGATTTAATTTATCTTATTTTTCAATGAGAGCTCCAATTTCAAATCTATATGATTACTAATTTTTATGAGTTTTATTTCTTCTTTGAATCATTCTGAATTTTCTTTTAATTCCATACTTTTGGGGGGAATATATAAGATTCTGACTTACACTAGGCATTATTGGTCTTACTTCCCATTATATTGTAATATTAGCTTTTTTTCTGAAAGAAATGAAGTCTTAAAGAGACAGAAAGAGAAAGAATAAGAAAGAGACAGAGACAGAAAGGAAAAGAGAACAAGACAGAGAGTGACCGAATGAGTGAGACAAAGAAAAAAAGAGAAAAAGAGACAGAAAGACAGAGAGACAGACAGACAGAAGGATAGAGACAGAGACCGAAACAGAGAGACAGAGACCGAAACAGAGAGACAGAGACAGAGAGAGACAGAAAGCAAGAACAACCTAGAAACAAAGAGACAGAGACAGAAAGGAAAAGAGAACAAGACAGAGAGTGAGCAACCGAGCGAGAGAGAGACAGAGAGAGAAAGAATAAGAAAGAGACAGAGAGAACAATATAGAAACAAAGAGAAAGAGACAGAGACAGAAAGGAAAAGAAAACAAGACAGAGAGTGACCGAATGAGTGAGACAAAGAAAAAGAGAGAAAAAGAGACAGAAAGACAGACAGAAGGATAGAGAGAGACAGAGACAGAAACAGAGAGACAGAGAGAACAACCTAGAAACAAAGAGACAGAGACAGAAAGGAAAAGAGAACAAGACAGAGAGTGAGCAACCGAGCGAGAGAGATACAGAGAAAGAAAGAAAAAGAAAGAGAAAGAGACACAGAGAGAGAGAGAGAGAGAGAGAGAGAGAGAGAGAGAGAGAGAGAGAGAGAGAGAGAGAGAGAGAGAGAGAGAAGAGTTGGTTTCGACAAGGTCCTTTTAGCAACATTGAGGGATCTCAGCCAGATTTTAGACACAAGCCTGTAAGTGTCAATGACAACTATACAGAAGGTATAAGGTCACCTTGGAGATGCTAACAGATAAAAATGAGAAGACAAAATTGTTCAGTTGTTTGTTTTGCTTCCACGAGTAGTGACATTTATCCTAGAAAGGATATAATCAACATTGTGAACAGTGAATTAAAAAGTGAGAAGTGAGGAAATAGTAAAATAGTACCCAATAGTGTCTGTGATGAACTCTAGTCAACAGGCCCAGAAAACTACATACTAGTATCCTGAAGTTACTGAAAAATATGATTGCTTTGCCCCTGTCGGTAATCAGTTAAAGACTATGGAGGTAAGAGGAAGGCTGTAAACCTAGAGAAGGATAAAGATTGTTATAGTTTTCAAAAGAAGGGAAAGGAGAGTTTGTCAACTACAGGCTGGTGAGATTGACTTGAATTCTGGAAATCATTCTAGAATGTATTATTAAAGGAATGTTTTGAGCATATTTAGAAAAAGAAATAGTGATCCCCAGGAGCCAATATGGCTTCATCAAGAATAGGTCATAAGAGACTAACTTCATTTAATTTTTGGCATGATATTTAGACTGGTAGACATGAAATATATTTAAATTAAATGAAGCATTTTGGCAGTCTCTCATGCTATCCTTGTGGAAAAGGTGGAGAGAATGTTGGCTGGAATACAACACAATTAAGTGGATTTGACCGAGTAATGGGTCAGTGGCAGCTTAGAGGGAGGGCTTATGTAGATTACTCTCATGAATTGACCTTAACATTGTGCTGTCCAATATTTTTAATAATGACTTGGATGAAGACATGGGAGGCATGTGTCTCAAATTATCAGATGATTCCAAACAGGAAGAGATAACTAACTTGTTCTGATTAAAAAAGACTGATGGACCAGAATCATGTAATAGAAATAAACACCAAACCCTACATTTATTTGGGTGAAAAAAAATTTAGCTCTTGAGTCTTGGATGGAAAAGCATGATCATCAAATAAATACTCTTGAGGCTGGCACACAGAAGAGAAGTACTAGACGTGTTCTACTTGGTCCTAGATATAGGAGCAGTGGGTACAAGTCTCAGAGAAAGAGACTTTAGCTCAATGTCTCACACAGTTGTGGAAATCTATAACCTAGAAGTTGAAAGGGATTTCAGAAATCATCTTTGACCTATATCTGGCCTAGAATTCACTGTATGATCCTGGACAAGTCACTTCACCCTGTTTGCCTCAGTTTTCTCATCTGTTAAATGAGAAGAAGGAAATAACAAACAATTTTAGCATCTTTGTCAGGAAAATCTCAAATGGAGGAGACACTACTAAAGTGACTGACCAACAACCTTAGACAAATCGATTTGCCTTCCTAGCCTTGAGTTTTCTCAAGTTAAAAATGAAGAGTATTGCATTAATATTCAGCTCTAAATTTTGATTATGTCCCTGTGTTGAAGTTAATAAACTGATTCTGCAAATTCGTTCCATGTAAGAAAAACAACTACCGTGAAGTACTAGATATTCTTGATTCGTGCATGTCTTTTAGTCTCAGGTGGTTCTCGGCTTTCCTGGAAGGTAATCCCCTAGCCTCTGTGAGATTAGAGATAAAGCAGTGAGAAGGAAGAGGCAATTAGGTGGCACAGTGAAATGCCTTCAATCAGGAACACCTGAGTACAAACCTGGCTTCAGGCACTTGCTGTGTGCTCCTCATCAAGTCATCTGACTTCTCACAGTCTGCCTCAGTTTTCTCAGCTATAAAATAGGGATAATCACAATAATAATAAAACCTATCTCCCAAAAGTTGTGAAGATAGAATGAGATAATTATGTAAAATACTTAGCCCCGTGTTTGACCTATAAATAGGCATTTTATAAATACTTGTTTCCTTCTTCCCTTCCTCAAAGGTAATATTGAAAAGACAAATCAAGAATTTATCACCTATGGACTTGGTTCCTTTCATCAATGAGGTAATTTGGATTAGTTTCCATAGACTTGAAATGGAGAGAGCCATCTGCAACTAGAAAGAACACTATGGGGACTGAGTGTGGATCATAGCATAATATTTTTACCTTTTTTTGTTGTTGCCTTGCTTGTTTTTTTTTTTTCTTTCTCATTTTTCTTCTTTTCAATCTGATTTTTCTTGTGCAGTATGATAAATGTGGAAATATGTTTAGAAGAACTGCACATGTTTAATCTACATTGGATTACTTGCTGTCTAGTGGAGGGGAAGGTGGGAAAGGAGAAAGGAAAATAGGGAACACAGGGTTTTGTAAGGGTGAATATAGAAAAGTATCATTGTATATATTTTGAAAAATAAAAAGTTATAAAAAGAAAGAAAAACTAGAAGCATAGAATAATACAACAAAAATATGTATAAGTTAAAAGAAGATAATAAAATATATATTTAAAAGGAAAAAAGAATTTATACATAATCATAATTTTCAGAACATAACTAAAGTCCAATATCACTACTATATCTTGCCTTTGTACGAATTTTATGGTTTTTATTAGGAAAACTTCATATTCTTTTTCTGACCTGGTGATTCATATACTCCCATAATGAAATCTATTGATTTAAGTTTCTCTGACTATTCATCAATACAAGGATTTAGAATTACTCATAGATTTCAATTTTCTTTGCTACTCCTATCTTTCATTAACATGGAAAATCACAAGATTTCTTGCATAATTACTTGTAGGTATTGATTCATTTGAATGTAGTTTTGTGGTACAGAAGGAATTATTTCTAACCTTTGGACCTACCACTTGTTTTTAATTAAATGTATAGATAGAAATCACAAGGGACAAGATCTCTGAAGATGAGTTATATAGTCTAGAGACTAAATTGCAAAAGCATTTAGCATGGACTTACTCGTGTGTGTATTCTATCACCTCTGCCCAGGGGACTTTTGCCATGGGTATTAATACTCAAGAGTCGTTGGGGTTCAGATGTTGCACTTATTTAGAAATATCTTAGAAATATCCATCAGTGCTGTTCCTAATTCCCAGGAGGGAATCCAAATATAATTGATGCACATTTTCCATTTGAATAGTGACAGATTACTTTTGACTTGCCAATGAAATTTTGGCTGGTTTGAAATAATATTCCTTACTGATCTCAACCATCATGATTTTTTTTTCTTGGCTACTAGGTCATCGAGAGATACTTTATGATTAGCACCTGTAATGGATTATACATATTTGCATGAGGGAGTGGTGCTGAGGCTCAGCCACTGTCATCAACACTTCCCAGCTTCATTTTCCTGTCAGCAGTACGGTATAAGGCAGTGGAGGGAGGAGAAAGAGGAAGCTGTCATTAACAAGAAAAATAATCATGGTCAGGAGGAATTTTAAAGGCATAGAAGTCCTTTTTAGCAGCAACCAACTCACTAGATCAAATAAAGGGCAAGAAAACACGATAAAAATAAGTTATTTCTGAAAGATCTGCTAGGTCCTATTAGCCCACTCTGGTCACTTTCTGGGACCCCTTGGAAAATATAATAGTCGGCGCATTTTAACTAGAATGTAAGTTCTAAAACTTGATTTATGCCATTATGCCATCCTCTCATAAACACTTATTGGAAAGATATTCTGCTTTCCAAAACATTTCACTGGGTAAGGTAAAATAAACAGAACTGAGAAAACAATATACAGCAATATAAATGGAAAGAATAACAATAATGCAACATTAGAAATAGTAGTTATCACTTATATAGTGCTTTCAGGTTTACTGTCTCATTTGAACCTCACAACAACCACAAGAAGTAGTTATTATTATCTTTGCTTTTCGGCTGAGCAAACTGAGATTTAGTGTGTTGCTCAGCTAGTAGGCAATCAAGATTTAAACTCAGGTATTCCTGACTCCAATCTAGCACTCTATACTACTTGTTGGACAAGTAATAACAAATTGGAAAGTGAACATTGTGTAATTACAAAGAAGGGAGAGAAGCACATTTTCACATCTCATTTTCTGAATCAATCTTTGCAGGGATGGGGTTGTATGGATGTAGACTGTTGAAAACACTATTAAACTGGAATTATATGCTATTTTGTTTTGCTGAACTACCTTTCCCCTACTTTTCCTATAAGTGTTGGCTTTCTGGACCAGGGAATGAGAGAAACATCTTAGGAAATTAAAACGATTAAAAAAATATGTTGGGACATTTTAAAAATATATTTCACTGGTGGGGGGATAGGGATAAAGGAGATGTCATTTCCAGAGAAATTGTCCAAGACTACTTGGCAGCTGAGAGTAAGGGAAGAGAATTTTTAATTCTTCTGTAGTAAACTTTACAAAGGATAGGGCAAGCATTGGAGAAAGTGTCTTAGTAATCTTGGAATTAGTTAGGCTAGTATGGAAAAATGAGACTGGATGATGACAAAGGAGAGCAATGGAAAGTTGTCTTTATCCATTGGGTTTTGTCCATCAAACAGCCATGATCCTCTATCTTAGGAAAGATGATTCCTTGGGAATGGAGTAGCTGAGTACTGCTCCTACCAGCTGGTCACACAGTATACCCTGGGAAATAACATAAGGAGATGAACAGCTTCTTCAGCCAAGACCAGTTGCCTTCAAAAAAATGCACAAATTTGGAAGTAATTTTTTAAAAGACAAATATGACCGTCAGGAGTCGATCGAAGCCTACACATTTGTTCTTCTGACTGCTTTCCTCCTTTTTAGTGTGTAGTTGAAATGTTGGGATTCTTGTAAACAGAGAAAGTTTGAGTCTTCAAGTAAACAATGTACTTTGATGGTTGTTTGCAAAATCCCTTAAGGCAATGAGGGGGAATATTACTGCAATATCCTAGATGAGAAATTTTAGCTGAAAAGAACTTATTTTCTATGAAAATAATAAAAATCCACATTTTTATAGAACTTTAAGAGGCTTACAAAGCACTCATCTCAAAGCCATAGTACAAGTATTATCCCCATTTTTTCCAATCAAGAAACTTGCTTATGGCCAAGTTGGAATTTGAACTCAGTTCACAGCTTCTTAGGTTTAGGGTTAAAAGAGCCCTCAGTGGTCATTTATTGCCTTTACTTCCCCTTCTTTCATTCATCTTTCAGCTTATTGAATTTTGACTTTCAACCTCATCTAATGTAAGCTAAACTAAATGGCTCTCTCCAAAGTTAGCAAAGATATCTTAACTGAAATTGGCTGGATGCAACAATCTCTTATTTTTCTTCTACCTTGACCTTTCTCCAGCACAGCACATTGTTGATTCTCCTCTCCTCCTGGATACTTTGGCCTTTTGGAGTTTTCAGTACACATGTTCTCATCCTATTTACTTCTCAGTCTCTTTGAGGGACCATCATTGGTATTTCACAGCCTAAATTTTGAGTAAATCCCCAAACTCTGCCCTTTTGTTCTTCTAGCTCTATACCTTTTTTTTTTTCTTGATGAGCTCCAAAGTCCCTCTGGGAATTCAGTTCTTTTCTCTACGTAGATGACTCTCAGATCTAGTTTCTGTTTTGAGCTTTAATCTCATGCCATGAAGGTCCAAGATATCCTGGAGTCATCTTACAGTCAATACAACCAAATCAGAATTTATCACCCACTAACCCCCACAATTCTTTAAAATTTCTCCATTTCTCTCAAATAAACTTCATCTTTCCAGTTACCCAGATTCTCCACTTTAGTGTTGTACCCCACCCTTGCATTCTTCTGGGGATGCCATCTGCTAGTCAAGACTGTAGGGTTAGAGAATAGCACCAGGAGAAATGTTACATATGAGATCATTATCTTATATATTTTCCCATATTGAGAATTTTTATATTTTTTCTGTTATCAACCCTGCATCTTATCTTTTCAATTGCTATTGTTCAGAAGAAACATAAACACTTAAAATATCAAAAGAAGATTAAGACATTGAAGGTTGGGTCCACCTATTTGGAGAAGCACAGAAAAGAAATAGAGAATCATTACTTGAAGTGAGAGGACTCAGGGTAAGGAAAGAAGGGATCATTAAAGGAGATAGGTCAGGAAAGATTTCTTATAAGAGAGAACTCTTAAATGGTTCCCCAAGCAAAGTGTAGGCTTTGGATTGGCCAAGAAGAATTAAATAGGCATTTTAGGATTAGAAAAGTGGGGATAAGGATAGCAGGAGTGAACATAGGAATCATCAATATATTCACAGAAGAGGAGAGAAAGGCCAGCCCTGATGGAGTAGAAGGGAAGATGGAGAAATAATTCATTATAGAAAAAGCTTGTTTTGAAAAATTTGTTGGCTAGTTATTCCCTTTGTCCCATCCAAAAAGAGTCAAACAAAAGAAAATATGCTTAAATTGTGGAAGATTCATGTCAATAAAAGGGAGCTCTTAATGGTGAATATATTCAAACACTGAGAGAGATTGAGAGAAAATTATGCAATTACCACCTCCACAAATCTTTAAAAATAGAATAGACAACCGCAACTCTTTGTATGGTTTAAGCTAGAAGTTGGCAACTTTTCAAACACAGTGTGCCAAGGTCACTATTGACTTCTGGCATGTGGGCAAGGGGGCAGTGGAAGAGTGAAAAAGACATGTGTGCTGATCATACTCTATAAGACCATAGAGGAGGCGTTGGAAGTGTGTGCAAGCCCCTATTGCCCTGTGATTTTCATAGCTGACAGGCTCTGTAAACTCTCCTTTGGGGCGGCTGCAGCTAGCTCCAGGACCATCTCTGTTGCTATGACATAGGATACTGACCCCAGTTTTAAACTTTAATCGTCCAGATTTTTTTTCATGTTCTTTCTGGTTCTCTTTAATGTTAATATCTATACTATAGGACTCACTTGACCACTTACAATTTTTTGAATTGGTAGAGCAATGGATAAAGCACTGGTCTTAGAGTCAGGAAAATTTAGCCCTTTTCTCTACCCCACATGGTCTTCTCACTGTTCCCCACACATGACATACCCTCTCCTCTCTTCATCCTTCCTTCAATGATTTCTCCTTCTCATCTCTGCCTGTGGTTTCCTTTAAGACTCATATGGAGCATTACTTTTTCAGTGAGCTCATTCCTGGTCCTGCTTCCAGCTTCCCATAGCTCTCCTTCCTCTTCTTTATCTTGTGTCTTTTTCATATATATGCTCCCTATTATAATGTAATCTCCCAGAGGGTAGAGACTGCTGGCCTTCTTGTGTTTGTATTCCTGGTCCCTAGCACAATGCCTTTCATAGAGGAAATGCTTAATAAATGCATTTTGACTGATGGAAGATGTCACTTGCCAGAGATTTCAGTCTTCTCTCTCTTGTTTATTGAACCATGCTGCCCTAAGAATCCCTTTTCTCTCCCCACTCCCCAAAAGTGATTTGGGTTCAGAGCTGATTCTTTGAAATTTGCAATTCCCTGGGACCAGTATCCCCAGTCCAATGGGAACAAAAGTCTTTTATACATTTTCAAAGTCACTGGCTAATTGTAGACAGCCCCCATCAGTGAACAATAAAGCATTACTGTAAGCAGGAGACAGAAAATTATGCTGAGGTTCCAGGGTCCTTTGCTGTCGGATGTGTGCAGACTTAAGGCAAGAGAAAAACAGAAAGAACACAGCCGAGTCCCTTTCAACTTGCCCTTTGTGATCATGAAATGTTCTTCTGGCTGCTACCTTCGCTGTGTTCTCCCTGGGATTTCATACAGACAGCAATTTAATTACAAGCAGTGGCCCACCCAGCCAGTTCCAATGGGTTCCTTAAAAGCCCTGGAAAGGAGGGAGCTGCCCCAGCCCAAGATGGGGAACAATTGCTCTCTTCAAGCCCAAGCTGATGAGGGCCACGAGTGTGACAAATGCCTCCAACGGAACGTTGCCACATTCTCCAAGCCAACATCAAATAAGCCAGAATCTAAAGGAAAAACAGTGAGATATGTAACTCTGCCATACAAAAGGCTCACAGATCAGCACAGATCAGGCTGATATCCAAGGCAGGCAACCACATGATTTGAATACTGAATTATGCAAAAACAATAGTAGCATTTGAGATATTTGAGATGGAAGGAGACCTTTCAGCGCATGGAATTGATTTCTCTACTGGCATAGGGAAGGCAGCGTGTGAGTGCAGCAGCATGCAAATGTTTATTATCAATCATGCAGGCCTTGTCTTTGGTTTATACATTATATATCTATGTATCTGGGTTATTAATTAGCAAGCAAAGGGTATTCAAAAAATCAGACTCTAGTGGTTTCAGGAGGGAGGAAGGAAAACTAGGGAGTTTTTTTCAAATCAGGGATCCTTGAGGTCTAAAGAAAGGTGGGGAAATGAACTGAAGTCTGTGGGAGTTCATTAGCACAATGCCATCGAGCATTTCCTTCTGTTTTTCCTTCACCCTGAGTCTGTGACTTTTCTACTTTTCCCTGTTATTGTTTCCCCTGCCTCAAAACTAACTAAGTCTAAGAAGGGATTTTTTGTAGAGGACAATTTTTTTTTTCCCTGAGGCTGGGGTTAAGTGACTTGCCCAGGGTCACACAGCTAGGCAGTGTTAAGTGTCTGAGACCCGATTTGAACTCTGGTCCTCCTGAATTCAGGGCTAGTGCTCTATCCACTGCTCCATCTAGCTGCCCCCTGTAGAGGACAAATTCAAGGTAGCAGTGGGAATAGAAAGAATATGTTTCAATTACACTGGAAGAAGGATGTGTAGTCCATCTTCCAGAAGGTCCATGCTCCTCTAAGGATCAGGGGACGGGCTGGCCCTGTGGACCCCCGTAGCCATTTAGTCCAAATCACTCATTAAAGAAATTCCCATTCTGATGTACCCAACCCATGAGCATCCAGCCTCTGCTTGAAGACCTCCAAGGAGAGTAGGGAGCCTATCATCTATCTTGTGGGGCTTCCCATTCAATTCTTAAACAGCTCACCGTATTGTCTAAATTTTCCTCTTTACAACTTGTAGCCATTATTCTGGGGTTTGCCATTTGGGACCAAATAGTCCAGTGCCTCTTTCGTATGACTCCAAAATACTGGGAACACAGTTATGATGTTCCCTTTGAGTCTTCTCCAAACTAACCAATTTTTATGTGATATGGACTCAAGATCTAGTTGTCTTCAGCCTATTAATGTCCTTCTTAACATGAACAATGGCCTTCAGAACTAAACAGAACACTGCACATGACATCTGGGTCTGAGTAGAGAGGGGGACAACAGCTATGTTAGGGAGGAAGCACCTCTCTGCCTTCCACTTCCCTCCTCACAGGTAGTAAACAGGACCATAGTTTCAGTCATCTGGAGGTAGTTAGGGGTCTGCTGCATCCTTGGATAGAGAAAAGTTATTTATATCTAAGGTATATAAAAAGTAGAGAAAACAACATGTGTGAGAGAGAGACAGGCAGACAGACAAAAAGAGAAAGAAAGAGAAAGAGAAACAGAGAGACAGAGAGAAAAAGAGTTGTATAGGCCATTGGGGGTTATGGGGTTAAAATATTTGTGATACATTGTACTCCATGTTTTAATAAACTTCTTTTTGGGTTTTGGTTTTGGGATTTTGGAGGGGGGTGAGGGTAATAAGGGGATATGAAGGAAGATCTAGACATAGGATTTAATAGGAAATTCCTGGCATGGAAACTCCAGTTTTTCTTTAACATATAGCCTGGGTATTGTGAGGTAAATTAATTTGAATTATACAGACAGTATCTGTCAGAGGCAGCACCTAAATTCAGGTCTTCCTCCCTCCAAGGCTGCAAGCCTCTATGTACTGCACATTATTCTTTTTCTTAGGAATTTCAGGGGTACCAATATGTGCAAAAAAAAAAAAAAGCAGCCCTTTTTGTAGTGGCAAGGAATTGGAAATTGAGTAGATACCCTTCAGTTGGGGAATGGCTGAATAAGTTGTGGTAAATTAATGTAATAGAACATTATTGTTCTATAAGAAATGATAAGCAGAGTGATTTCAGAAAAACCTGGGAAGACTCACATAAACTGAAGTAGAGTGAAGTGAGCAGAACCAGGAGAACATTGCACAAGTTAACAACAAAATTATATGATGATCAACTGTGATAGACTTAGCTATCCTCAGCAATGTGGTGATCCAAGATAATTCCAATAGACTTGGAATGGAAAATGCCATCCACATCCCAAGAGAGAACTATAGAGACTGACTGTGGATCTTCTTTTTTTGTTAGTTTGCTTGCTTTTTCTTTATCAGGAATTTTTCCCTTTTGTTCCTATTTTTCTTTCACTGTATGACTAATATGAAAATATATTTTAAATGATTGTACATATATAACATGTCAGATTTCTTGTTCTCTTGGAGAGGGAGGATTTACGGGAGGAAGAAAAATTTGGAATTCAAAATCTTACAAAAATGAATAATGAAAACTATCTTTACATGTAATAACAAATAATATTGAGAAAGGGAGAAAAGGAATTATCAGAACTAAGGAAATTAGTTTTTGTTGGGTATGTTCAGGGATGAAGGCCCCAACAAAAGTTCCCCAGGATTGAAAGGACATTTGCAGAGATAACGCAGAGGATTGGTAAGCCTTAGATGCTCTGTATTGAAGGGGGGCACACTTTGCAGAATAGTCACTAGAAATGAGTTAAGATATGTTGAAAGGAAACTTGAGAAGATTTCATTTTGCCTCAGTGGGCAAAGAAACAATGACCACTGCCATCCTGCTGGTCTGTGTGAGCTGGAGAACCAGGGAGACGGTTTGCAAAGGCTCCTGGCAGATGTGGAATGTTAGCAGCAGGGAGGCTGAGGCAAACAATAGCAAGCTCTTCCAATAGCATCCACAGCTGCTCACCAAAGGACAGCCTTTATGTGCACACAGCTTGGAATGGGCTGCTGGTTTGTCCTTTGGGCTCTGCTCCATGAGACCCAATGAGTCCATTCCTATTAAGAGGCAGCATCTGTGAATGAGGAAATATGCACATGTGGGTATGTATCCTTAGAATATTCTTTGCATGACAGACATGTTTCTGAAAAGTCATTTGGAAAAACTAAGCATTTTGTCAATGCACTAAGAGATTTCTCTTTAAAGAAGTCTCTTTAATAAACTCTTCTGTAAAAGAAGAATCATTTTTGCAATGCATATAATCAGTGCTTAATTCATCAGTTGGGCAAATCTGAATTTTTCATGCATTAGATTTGCAAGCACACATATATTACACAAATCTTATTAATCAAAGGGTATCCCTCATAGATAGCTCTCTCTGGGATGAACTAATATTACTGCCCTTCATTGAGTTCATTATACTCTTGGCTCAAAAAGTTGTGAATATATTTTAAATAATGGCACTTCAACATTATCTATGCCTATTTCATCCTTTACATGGTTAATTTTCACTATTAATTATAGAATTTATCTAAGCAAATGTCTGCCTCTTGCATTGAAGAAGTTGATAGGGAATCACTTAGAAATCTCTATTTGCAGAGCTTCCAATCTGCCTTATTTTCTATGATTTCCCTAATAAGATCAAATGAGGAGATAGCAAAATGCCAAGCCAGTAAACAGAGAAGACTGATTAAACTAGAAGTGCCTCTTTTGTTAAAGAGATAAGCAGAAAGGAGCAGGCATCCATTTAGGGACAGTTAGCCACTGGAAAGAGCTCTATATAGTTTTACAAATATTTGACCACAAGATTTATGAAAGCCACAAAATCTGATGAAAGAATAGCAGGGTGAATAAATCATATGGTATCACTGAGGCATGGGGTAAAGTTTCTCTGGAGTAGGCTGCTCTGAAAAGTGGAGAATTTGATGACCTGTGCAGTTTTAGCTAAAACCTTAAAAAAATGCTTCTCAACAAATTTGGTATGGAAGGTGGAATATTTTCCTGGTGAATTATTGATCCCTCTCTATTTTTTCTCTTGAACTATAGTTGTATGTCCTTTCTCTGTCTCAAATACATATCACAATTAATATTTTATGCTTCAATTATACATTGGGAATGAATACTGATTTTTCCCAACAAGAAACTTTAGTTTGGGGGCAATATTTCTCTTTTTGTAAAGATAGGGATTCAGAGAATATAATTAGTGTTGCTATGTGTAGCGTACATGGATTTAAATGCAAAGCATATTTTGCATAATAGAGTATGCACATAAGGCGAACATTAATAATAACTGACATTGTTATATTAAGGTTAGCAGTGATTTTACATATATTAAGTCACTTGGTCCTCTTAATGACCCTGGAAGGAATATGCTATTGTCTCTATTTGACAGCTGAGAAAACTGAGTCTGGGAGAGGCTAAGTGACCTTTTCAGAGTCATGTAGCTAGCATCTGAGGAGATGAGATGTAATTTTAACTCAAGACTGACTCTAGGTCCAACACTGTCCACTACTTACTGCCCTACTAAAAAAATATTATTCACTTTCTATTTCTTATTACATAGGCATGGGGGGAAGTAACAAGGTACTTCAGTATCCTTTGTACTATGGATAAAAAGCCAGAGGCCAGAGCTAGGTAAACCAGCAGGCTGGGCAAATGGGATCCGAGAAGGAGTACACCTGAGGCTAGTTAGCCAGACAGAAAATGAAATGCCACATATCCAGGCAGAGAGAAGTGGAGTTCAGGGAAATAAATGAAGACAAAAAGGTCTAGACAGCCAAAGTCAAAATTCCAGGAAATGTGACAGCCCCAGCAAGAGAAGTTCATGGAAACAAACCATGTTAAAGGTAAGATCTTGCCCCAGGACAGAAACTATTTGCTTTCTGCTTTGGTTCAAACTGTCCCTCAAGCACCTGAAAAAGTGAACCCAACATTATTCATTGCAGACAGAAGGAAGGAAACAAGGGGGGAAAAATGGTGAATTCTGTTCTTTGTGGCAAGAAGAGCAGACGTATAGAGATTTGTCACTGGGGGTCTTCACAGCACTTTTTCTCACAGCCAGGAGTGTCTTTTCTTTGAAGGACATGGCTCTGGGGGATGGGTATTATAGAAGGCCTGATCCTACTTGGGGGTCCTGTTGATTGTGGGTTCACACCCTTTTTTGGGGCAACTAGGTGACCTAGTGGAAAGAGTGGTGAGCTTGGAATCAGGATGATTACTCTTCATTAGTTCAAATCCAGCCTCAGACACTTATTGTGTGACCCTGAACAAGCCACAATGCTATTTACCTCAGTTTCCTCATCTGTAAAATGAGCTGACAAAGGACATGGTAAACCACTTCAATATCTTTGCCATGAAAACCCCAAAATGGTGTCACATAGACTAGGACAAGACTGAAAACAACCAAACAACCATCCTTTTCAAGCTTTCAGGTAAAAGAGGCACTGGATGTGATGTACCTTCAGCTACTGAGGAGTGAGACTTCCAAGCAAGGATGCAGTTGTGGGGGTGGAGGGGTGGGAGGAGGGTATGGAAGTGGGAGGGATATTTGGAATGGCTGATGACTCAAACAAATGGAGGGGAGGATATGACACATCATAGCTACATACATACATATGTGTAAACACAGATTTATCATCAGAAGTCATCAATCCAAGCTCAGCTCCTAGCAAGATGCTCTTTAAAAAGATCATTAAATCTCTAGGTGCATGATACAACTGAAAAGGCAAATATATTTTGACTAATCTAGTGTGAGATTTTACTGCTGGAAGCCTCTCAAAAGTGACTGACAGCAACTCTGCTTGCCTGTACTCCATTGGAACTGCATTTGCATAATTGCATAAAGTGATTCAAAATTGACCTCACACATAAAAACCGGCAACAGATGGCAACCAAATTTGATGGTGCAGGAAGGCACATTATGGAAATAGCTTGCTAAAGCAACAGAGCAGACTATTTTTTAAAGACTACAGAATTGGTAATCATCTAATTGGCTGTTGCTTATGTTCCCCCCATGTAAATGACCACAGGCTATTTTGCAATCTCCTATAAGGTCTACAATTTACCTTTTAGCTTATTTACTTAAGCTGGAAAGGGGGTTTGAAATAGTGGGGGTTAGCAGAGAGAAGATTGCTATAATACTTTTCAGACCACACAATCAAATCCATCTCACTCATTATATCCCATTTCAAAACTCATCTGTTCTGAATATAAATCTGTAATTGTCTTCAGACAGCTAACTTCATCAGACCCACAGACATTTCCCTCACTGACGTTGATTTAGTCTGGGGTAACACATATTTCAAGGCCATTTTGTTGAATGAATGTTGGACACGAATGGGGTTTTAATTAGCAAGTTTGACAAGAGGGTTCAGCTTAGTGGAGGGAGATGGGGCTGCATTGAGATGGCATTTGTTCAGTTCAGAGACCACAGCCTTTGCAGAAATAGGGGAGAGAGAGGGAGAGAAAGAGACACAGAGAGACAGAGACAGAAAGACACACAGAGAGAGAGAGAGAGGAGAGAGACAGAAACAAAGAAACAGTGGGAGATTCAGAGACAGAGACAGAAACAGAGACAAAGAGAGAAAGAAAGAGGGAGAAAAAGAGGAGAGAGAAAGAGACAGAGACAGAGACAGAGACAGAGACAGAGACAGAGAGACAGAGACAGAGAGACAGAGACAGAGAGACAGAGACAGAGAGAGACAGAGAGAGAGAGAGACAGACAGAGAGAAAGAGAGAGAGAATGTTTCTAAGTCAAATAATAGTCCTCTCCTATAAGTCAAAGGGAACAATGAATGGAAAGTGCATTAAGTTTAAAAAACCTGGCTCCTTACTGCCTGGGTAATCTTGGGCAAATCATTTGAACTCTGGACTTCTGCTCATGGGTTTTTTAAATAGGGGGGGAAAATCCTCCGGGATTAGGCCCTAAGTGGTTTAAATCATTTCTGGAAAACTATCATCAATCCCCAGCTTCCGTTGCCTAATAAAGTATCTCATTTCTCATTGATACCAATGGTAATCCTACATCCCCAGGAGATCAAAAAGAAGGATTTCTGCATGTAAAAGTGTTTGGGAAACCGGGGAAGATTAGTATGAACTGATGCAGAGTGAAGTAAATAAAACCAAGAGAACAATCTGGACAATAACAATATCAAAAATAAACAAATTTGGAAGACTTAGTAACTCTGATCCACACAATAACTAATCACTTCTAGAGGGTAAATAAAGTGGTGATAAACTCAGAGTACAGGATGAAACATATATGTTTTGGTCAAGGCCAGGGCCAGAATTTGTTTTGTTTGACTATGTACAAGAGTTTAAAAAGCTTTCTTTATCTTTATTTACCCAAGGGATTGGAGAAGAGAAGAAGAGAGGTAGAAAAAACAAAATTTTGTTTACTATAAAAGATTAATTTTTTTAAAAATTGTATACTTTTATTGAACTTCCTGTTAATTTCAAATGAAGATTTTGAGGGGTTTTTATTTTGGGGGATTTTTTAAAGTAGGATGATGTTGATATACTACATTTATTAGAATTATAGGTCAAAATATTTCAAAGGTCCTTTTTATATTTCTCAAGTCTTCTTCCTTATTCTTCTGCCTTCAAATTCCTGCTAATGCCTGTTCCCTGCTCATAGAACAACATCCCTTTCACTTCTTTTAAGAGCCCCTTAACCACACCCATTCTCCAACACCCCAACCCATTTTCTAATCTACCTTTTCTCTTCAATGTACTTTTGTAATTGTGATGATTAAGTTGATATTTGCTTTTTCTTTTTCTATTAAAATACTTGTTGACTGATTGACCCAAATCTCTCTTGGATTCTTGTTCCTACTACTACTATTATTATTTGTTATTCAGTAACTAGGAGTACTCAGCTTTTTTAGCTTTCTGGAAGAGGTTCTATAACCTGCCCCACATATATGATTTCTTTCTTAAAAGGCTTAGACAACAGAGGGACCAATCAGTAAGGGCTCAACAAATAGTTTATTTTGCTAGCCAATGATAATCTTAGAGAAGAAAATCACCAGCCTTTTTATTGAGATGCCCTGGTCTTCCTCATCCTGAAAGGGTAAGAACAGAAATTATGAACAGTTAGCAAATATTGTGTAAGTGACAAAAGACTGAAGAACGATTCTAGGAACATAATAATTACTGACAAAAGGAAAGTTGAGAAGCTCAGATTAGTTTGTTTCTTCATCTCTTCCAGAAATAACACTTTCTAACCTGCAATGCAGAGCCAGAATTAATGGGGCCAGCAAAGCTTATGGAGGAAGGCTACAAAGCAGAACCTCTTTCTGCTCAATGTCCAGCTAGGTTCATTTTCCCTCAGAAAATATCTCAAATATCTCAAAGCTAGAGATATACTTCACTTCACCTCAACCCCAGCTCACCTCAGGACCACTTTCTGGAACTGTTTAACTGCTTTGTGGGTGGTGGCCCTTCAGTTGACTAGAAGATGGGGGAAGAAGGGGAAGTGAGAAGAGGGTTGTAGGAAGGTCTCATCTTCCAAAAGGAAAGATCCTCCTGAAAGAGGTTGACCCAAGTGTGTGGAAACTTTCTAACATTTCAAAGACTACATTCTACATAAACTCCAACCTCGTTCTTTTTTCCTTGAAGTTCTTTTCCCCTCAAAGATTCTCTCTAGACTAATGATCTCCATTACATCTTTACCATCTGTTCTGCTCTCGCCACAATTCTCTTCCAGGCCAGAGTAGAACTTCATACAGGACCTGGAAAGATCCCAAGGCTGGAAAAGCACGTAGGGGCTTTCTAAAACCCCTGGTTGAACTGTTTTGTGTCTTATTTCTATCCCATGCTCTTTCCATCTCCCTTTCTGTTTTTATTGCCATCTCTGTCTCTCTTTTTGTCTCTCTGTCTCTGTCTACCTTTCTCTCAAAAGCCAACACATCTCTAAAAGGAATCACAATCTTCAGGCCTATTCCAATAGACTTGTGATGGAGAAAGCTATCTGCAAATTAATACAGATTACAACATAATATTTTCACCTTTTTTGTTGTTGTTGTTTGCTTGTTTTATTTCTCTCATTTTTTCCCTTTTTTGACCTAATTTTTATTGCAAAGCATGGTAAATGTGGAAATATGTGTAGAAGAACTGCATATGTTTAACTTATATTGAATTATTTGCTGTCTAGGGGAGGACAGGAGGAAGGGGAAAAATAAGGAACATAAGGTTTCACAAGGGTGAATGTTGAAAACTATCTTTGCATGTATTTTGAAAATAAAAAGCTATTATAAGAAAAAAATAAAAAGCATCACAATCTAATGAATGAATCAGAAGACAGAAAAGTGGGGCAACACTGGACCTGGAGTCAGAGAAACAGACATTTAGTTGCTTTGTGATCTTGGCAAGCCACTTAACTTCTATTTGACTCAATTTCCTCACCTGAAAAAAATGGGAGTAATAATGGTACCTTCCTCACAGTTTTTTTTTTTTTTTGTAAGGATAAAATGAGATAATAATTATAAACTGCTTAGTGCAGTGTCTGGCACATAATGGGCACTATATAAATACTTACTCCCTTCTCTTCCCTACTTCCTCCTCCACTGCCAATCAACTGACTAATTGAGATACACTAGTGGTGGATGGTTGTCCTTCACTCTCCAAGAGGACCCTGATATCAGGGAAGGATGCCATGACATGTGAGGGAGGGCTCTGCAAGGTCACCTGCCTCACTTCCCCTCCAGAGCCATCTGGGTCCATGGCAAGATATAGATCAGGGAGACTGGAGATGACTCTGGATGAAATGGGACAACTTGATCTTTTTAAGCTAAGATCTTCAACAGGTCTCAATTTGACTGAAGCCATATCCATTCAGTGAGTAGTAATTGAAATAAGGAATCTCCTTTTTCACTTAATCAAAATGTGTGTGTGTGTTTGTGTGTATTAGAAAGGAGGGGAAAGATGAAGAATGTTACTTATCTCCTGGCAAGAGAGAGTCTGGACTAATATATACTCAAATACACTTGTTGCCTGACTCATGGACCAAGCACTATATTCTTCCAGTAAAGGATTTCAGTTCACTCCTGAGCTGAAGAATTCAATGTTTATTACATGTATGATTTTGGCCAAGCCCTTTGCTCATCCTGGATGTCATTCTCCTCACCCATAAAATAAGGGGGTATCTAGAGGTCCCTTCCAGGCCTAGATATAATTATCCAGGCTCAAGATATCTGATTTCCAGGGGATTCTGGTTGGGCAGAGTATTTCTTCAGTCTCTCCAAGACAATTAGCATCATCAACATTTCCAATCTCCCAATAATAAAATTTCTCAGAAATCAAAAATGAGTTTAAAAAAAAAAAAAAAGGTTTGGGATTCCCCTGGTTAAGACACAAAAAGGGAACTGGGAGACTATAGAATTCACGTTCTAATGTTGCTTGTACCAGTGACCTATACTGATGACCTTGAGTAAGTCACATTTTTCTCTTTGTTTTTTCTGATATATTCTGATGCAAGAAAGGCCCTCCTTAATAGAAGAAAAATTTTTAAATGGTTCTTGTTATCATTTTCTCCTTTACATCTGATTTAAGATACCAGAGAGAATGTGCCTCTGATATTAACTCCCTATCAAATGTACTTAGTGCCTGAATAAGCCTCTGATTGTATTCTCATGTCATCTTCTAAGAATTTAAGCATCTGGTGGTTTGGAGTTTTTCTGATTTCTTTTTAAAGGAATGCACTCCTATTCCTTGCTCTATCTGCTGAGGATATTTCTAGATGTCTCACTGTACCCTGGAAAAGAGCTAGGTCTGAGATCTTGTGAAACTGTTCTCCTCCGCCCACTAATTTAGGGCCTAAATTCCATTATATCCTTTTATATGTGAGTAAGAATCCTAGAAAGTGATTTTTTTTTCAAGGACATCCATATGTAACCTCTCACACCCCACTAACCTCCTTCAATTCAGAGAGACTCAAAATCAGAAAGTTATCCATATGTTTATTAAGCTAGTATTTGAAATCAAAAGCCTGTTCATTTGGAATAAGATATGAATTTACATCGGCTTTCTTAAATTGCCCAGCCCTTATCTCACCCCTTTATTTTCCAATAAAACAATTATCTCCCCTTCAATAAATGTTCCAAAAAAGATAATATTAATTTTGAGATTTCATACCTCCATTTATCCACTGCTCCAAGTGGAAATGAGAATAGCCTATGGACACAACTTTTTGGATCTGGTTGCAACAGTCTGAATCAATAATAAAAGGCAATCAAAATACAAAAATGATTATTTTTCCTCTAGGAGGAAAAACTGGTATGTTCTCTTTAACAAAAGTAGACACACTAAACCAGGCAGACACATAAATAACACAATAGAACTTACATTGTGAATTTGTGAGCAGGGGCTAAAAGAAAAAAAAATCTGTTTTTGCTACTTCACTATTTAATGTGATGCTTGGGGGGGGGGGGGAAGCCATGGATGATGAGTCAAAGCAATCAAGGTACGTTTCTGCCATCTAGTGCCTAACTATATAAATAACACATTAGACAGAGGAAAAAGGAGACTTGGAAAAAACAAAAGGAATCCCATTTGTGGACAGCAAATTGAAACCCCCCAGAAAAGCTTGTCCCGCCCCTCTCTCCCTTCTCCCTCTCACAAACATTGAGGAAACACTGCGTTTAATAATAGTCAACAATTTAACTGTCAAAACTATCACTGTTTCAGGCTTAATAAAGTCATATGCCCTTCAAATTTCATTATCCCTTCTAATTTCAAAGGTGAGAGATGCTCAGATTTCTGATAAGGGCAGTCAGGACAAATGAGAGCGATGATTTCAACATTTCTTTCCTACTCAAAATGTGTGGTCACATGATCCAATTAAAAGAATATAGACATAGAACTAATAGTACAAAAGAACTTATATGTCTTAAAATATTTATAGCAGCTCTCTTTATGGAAGCAAAGAACTAGAAATTGTGGGGAATCCTATCAATTGGGGAATGGCTTAGCAAGTTGTGGCCAAGTTTATATTGGAATATTATTGTGCTATAAAAAATTATTAGTCTCTTTGTCTTTAAAAAACATGGATAAACAACCATAATAAAATAAAATAAGCAAAATCAAGAAAACATTTTATACAGTAACAGCAATATTGGTTTGGTTTTTAGGCTATATATGCATATTAATTTTTAATATATTTCTATATGAGTCATGTTGGGAAAGAAAGATCAAAACAGAAGGAAAAAGCCATGAAAAAGGAAAAAAAACTATCAAAAGAAAAAAAAAGATGAAAACAACATGTTTCGTTTGTTGAAACTGTCTTGGATCACTGAATTGCTGGGAAGAGTTAAATCTATCATAATTGATCATCACATAATCTTGCTGCTGCTGTGTACAATGTTCTTCTGGTTCTGCTCACTTCACTCAGCAGTAGTTCCTATATAGTTTCCAAGCTTTTCTGAAATCAGCCTATTCATCATTTCTAATGGAAAAATAGTTCCCATTACATACCAAAACCTGTCAGCCATTCCCCAATTGATGGGTATCTACTCATTTCCCAATTGCAGCAGTATTGTTTTTTGTTTTTTGTTTTTTTTTTCTTGAGGCAGTTGGGATTAAGTGACTTGCCCAGAGTCACATAGCTAGGACGTGTTAAGTGTCTGAAATCAGATTTGAGAACAGACTCCAGGGCCAGTGCTCTATCACTGCACCACCTAGCTGCTCTGCAAATATTGTTTTAAGAACAACTTTGAGTGACTAAGACATTTTGACTATTACAAGGACCCAAATTAGACATAAAGGGCAATGAAGGAAGATGTTATCTGCATCCCGAAAAAGAACTAATAAATAGAAATATGCATAGAATGTTTTATATATATATATATATGTACATATACAAATATAGTATTTTTTACTTTATTATTTAATTATTTACATATTTTGTGTATAAATATCCTTTCTGTAGGATCAAAAGTATATATTATATATATATATATATATATATATATATATATATATATATATATATGTGTGTGTGTGTGTGTGTGTGTGTGTGTCTTTTTATAAAGTATAAAATACACACACACCCCCATATATATGTCTAATAGTAGCCATCTCTAGGGGTGGGGTAAGAAGGGAAGGAAAAAAGGAATTTATATGATTATATTTATCGTATATTTAAAAAGAAATAGCAAACTGTACATAATGGACTACTATGTTATGCATATGCATGAGCAAACAATAAACAAGTAGAATTCTCTTGATTTTAAGAAAATATTAATGCTATTCATTTAGTTCAGCTCAATCTTTATTTAATGACTGAAACATAGACAAAAAAGTGAAACCATTCTTCTATTGAAGAGAATACAATATGTACAAAATAAGTAAATACAAAAATATTCCCAAAGGTAGAAAATGCTAATAAATTAGGATTATCAGGAGAGAATTCTTATAGGAGATGATACATGAGCTATGCCTTGAAGGAAGCAATGGATTCTAAGATATGAGATGAAGAGGGAATAAATTCCAGGCATGGAGGATAAAAGGATCAAGGTAGAAAATGGAACTTTATCTATAGGGAATAGCTAATAATTGGAGTACTATTTGAAAGGAGACTAATATGAAATGAGAATAAGAAGGTAGATGGGAGCCAGATTGTGGAAGATTTAAAGACCAAGTTGATGATTTCTCAAGATAGCTCCTGAAGTTAGGTAAAGCAGCAGATAGATCATCCAGCAAGATCTGAATTCAACTCCAGCCTCCGATATTTACTAGCTGTATGACCCAAGGGCATTTAACCCTGTTTCCTCATCTGTAAAATGAGCTGGAGAAGGAAATAGCAAATGTGATGTCTGCCAAGAAAACCCAGGGAGTCAAGGAGAGTTAGACACAACTGAAAAACAACAGCTCCAGGAGACTTTTGAATAGGAAAATAATATGATCAGATCTGTGTGTTAGAATTAATTCAGTAACTGTGTGAAGGATGGATTAAGGAGGAGGCATACCAGAAGCAGGCAGAACAATTAGGTAGCTATGGTAATAACCTAGGCAGTTGGATGATAGTTCTTTATATATAATAGGTATTTAACAAGTATTTGATTTAAGAATGAACAAAATTAAAATGAAAAAATTAAAGGAGGAAGAGGAGAGATTTCTTCCTTCTCTGCAAATCTATGCACAATATAGTTAGATTAGATAGAGATATAGGCACAGATATGTATTATATACATATTACATATGTGTATGTATGTATTTCTGTGTGCATACATGTGTACAGTTGCTACTTTCCTTCTTACCCATTCTCAATAGCCAAAAGCAGGAGTGAGCTTGGGATTGGATTTTTGTTATGTGCACCCAAAACTCCAGGCTAACTCCAGAAGTACATTTTTACTCACACTGGTAAGTCTTGACTGATCTTGCCCGGTTTTCATGTAAGCACTCTTAAAACTAGTCAAGTTCTAGATTTCTCTAAATCCCTGCATCTTTCAACACAAATGTGCTTCAAGGATGAAATCAAGGTCAAGAATCTGAGGGTAGAACCATCATCCAAAGGGATAAATCTCTGGACACCCACATAGTTCTCTTTACAATCCAATTTCAAAGGCAGCCAGGGATTCAGCTACATTGCTCCCATGAGCATTTATTTGCTCTTTTGTGACTTCAATGTTAAGACTAACACATAGGACTTCAATGTTAAAAGTAATGCTCTTAGACACAAATTAGAAGAGTACAGAAGAAAAAGGATCACTATTTAGAGACAGACATCATCTAGTCTAAGTATTCATTGTACAGATATGTACAAAGAAAGATGAGTATAAAGTCAATAAAACAAAACTAGAAAGCTCAGTTATCTTGAATCCTTTTCCTGTATTCATTTTACCAGAAACCCATGGTCATCCCCACCAGAATACTGTAAATCCACTATAATAAACACAAACTGTTCCTTGGCTAGTGGTGAAGAAGAAAAAGTAATTTCCTTTACTGTGTTCAAGATTATGTTTGACGCACATGACCAGCGCTCTCCCCTCCTCCACAGTTGACAAACAACGTGATACACAATTTAAGAAGTATTTTAACGTGACTCATAAAAAAAACAAACTATGTCCTGTTTCTAGTCTGACAACTAAAAATATCCTTCAATTAAAACTTTAGCTTTCTTTGTGCTATCTCAGAACACGAGTTTCCTTTCAAGTTTAGAAACAGATAATTTAGACATTTAAAATTATCAAACATTCTAAGAAGCCTGAAGCAAAGGAGTGAGACACATGAAGGGACGTTGTTGGATATCTCTAACTCTTTAAAAAAATGTTAAGTCATTTTTAGGCATCTCCCTTTACATGAATCATGTGGAGTAGTGTCTAGAATGCTGAACTTGGAAGGAGGAAGATCTGAGTTTAAAGCCTGCCTCTGACATTTCCTGGATGCGCAGATGTATCACTACTTTCCTCAGCTGTAAAATGGGCTCAATTATACCCATTCTGCCTATTTCAAGAACTTGTAATAAAGATCAAGTGAGACACTCTGTATAAGGTGTTTGCAAACTTGAAATCATCATAAAAATGTCAGCTTTGTAGGGTGGTTAGATGTGGACACTCTGCCCAGTCTGAAGTCAAGAAGTCCTGAATTCAAATCTAACTTCAGAAATTTATCAGTTGTGTTTCCCTGGGCAAGCCACTTGTTAAAACAAGCAAATCACTTCTCTCTCCAGACTCTCCCCCCTCCTTTCAAGAACACTTCCCCTGGCCTTCAATATTGCTTAATGTTGTCCATCCTTCCTTTTTGAATAGTAGCAGAAACATTCTGATGTTGGGGTGAAGAGTGAATTATGGTAATGTCTTTTCATGCACATAAACCGGATTTAAGTGAGGCAAAGCTGCACAAACTTGCCAGCCTCACTCTCTCTTCCAAAGTCATCTAAATCCATGGCGGGACAAAAGTCTAGACAATTAGTGATGGCCCAGGATGCAGTGGATGACTTTGGCATTCTCAGTGTCTATGTACTAAGTGCTTCAGTGCCTGTTTCAGTTGTCTTCACAGCCTGTTGGAGCACTTTGCTCTCATCTGCCCATGGGAAGTCCTTACATAGTTGGGGTAGACATCTCTCTACCATTCCAATAGGTTTGCGGCTGGTCAGTTCCTCTCAGCCAGGTTTAACCCATCTTCTGAGACAATTTACCAGAGTGAGGTCACTGCAGATGCTCAACTTCTTAGAGCCATAGGTAAAAGTTAGGTGATGGGTGAATATTAAAGGTAGATGAGAAGCCCTGAAAAACAAGCCCTCACATCAGAAGTGCTAGTTTTCCATGACCACCCAATATACCCTAACTTTCTTACTGAAAAATTATAGGAGTTCCCCTGGTTCCTTGGACAACAAAGCTCCTCCCTTATTTTGGTGATCCCTAACTAGTCTGTTATACTTCCTCTGTAAGACATCAAATTTCCTTTATCAACTCATGATCATCTCTTTCACCTTCCTAGAGATATAAAAAGCTCTGAAGTTTTTTCTTTCTTTCTATCTTCCTTCAGACCACCATGATCTTCTTCCCGATTGTTTCCCAGGTAACGATGCTCCAAAGCCCACTCCTTGCTTTCTCTTATTCAAGCCTGCACCCCCTGGGAAACCCCCTTGGATTTCTATACCCTTTTGGTAGACAATGGATAACATTTCTTGGCCTAGATTCCTGTTCTATCTCCTCTCTCTGCTCAAATGCTAAGTGATTCTTCTGCTCTTTCTAAAGAAGTAGTTTTTTCTAAAAATTCATATTCAACAAAATAAAAAATCTTGAATTATAAATAACAATGTACCATTCTCTCAATCAATAAGGGCAGAGAGAGGTGACATAAAAGAATGAGTAGAAAAAAATTATATTGAAAGTTGGAGACTATTCATTGGAATCCTAATTACTGCCACATCCGATGCGAATCTCCATAACCTCAAGCTCTGAAATCTATGTGCCAAGACTTTGGGAACTTAATCAACTTAATTTTGAAACTCCTGTTTCAATTTTAATTGGGCACTCAACACGAACTATCCCATTAGCCTATTAATATTTAGATGAACTCAGACCCCAGACCATATTTCACTTCACCTGGATAGGTCCCATCATCCAGCCCATATTGTCATCTTCCTGTTTCTTATGCCTCTCTTCGTCCCTTTTTTTCTGCCTCTTTCTCTGAAAATAGCACTATTAAATCAATAGTGCCATTGTTTCTGGAAATGGTATAACAAATAAGTGCTCTATAAATTAACTTACCATGTTCATCCAAATCCAAAACTTTATTCCCTGACTGGTTTCCCCATTTGTATTTCTTATAATAGAGTAGACATTTAGGTATCTACTATGTGCCAGGCATTTTGTTAAGTGTTGGAGATGCAATTAAAAAAAAAAAAAAAGACACTACCTAGGAAGATCATACACAAAAGAAAGTGAGGAAAAGGGAACCAGAGATGATGGTGGTAGTAGTGGTGGTGGTGGTGGTGGAGTTAAAATCACAGAGTATCTAAAGGAAAATGAAGAGATGGTTGGGATTTTAATGCTTTATAAAGGAAGACTATGGGATGGATTTTTTCTCTTTCCTTCAGCTCTCTAATTAGAGTAATAGAAGCAATTGAGAGTACTGATGAAGTATGAGTAACCAACTGAAGTTACCCCCATGATGTTAGGTTTCTAGTGAAGAGTTTATCTTGGGAGACGAGAAAAATGAACGTTGTGGTTGTAAAATTAAAACAAAGTAGAGCAGCTGGTGAAAAATTTATTTGAATGAATTTTAGTTCAATTTTCAGTCATGTCCAACTCTTTGTGACCCCGTTTGGGATTTTTTTGACTAAGATCCGAGAATGGTTTCCTTCTCCAACTCATTTTACAGATGAGGGACTGAGGCAAATACAGTTAAGTGACTTGGCCAGGCTTATACAGCTAGTAAGTGTCTGAGGCATCAGTTGAATTTAGAAATTTCTGACTCCAGCCCTGGTATTCTAACCATTGCATCATCTAACTACCCTAAATGAATGAAAAATTTATTATACTCTTATCTCATACCAAAAACTATGCTAAGCACTGAGACTTCAAATAAGCAGTCCTAGAGTTCAACAAGGTTACATTATATTAGAAGACAAGACATTCAAAGGAGTTATAGGTGGAAAGTTATTTTAGTCTGGAAAGTCACATGAATGACAAAGGGGCCCATAGAAGTGTGTCCATTGACACACTCTTTCCAAAAGGACTAATGGTATTTATTGATTTAATAACTCTTTCAAGAGGAAGGGATAAAAAGAGGCTTGCAAAGGAAGGAAAAGGATGAGATAGAGAAAAATATCATGGAAATGATCAGAACAGATAGCAAGATAGAATGGGAAACATGATTCGAGATCCGAAACAGACTCAGTATCACTGGCAAGACGTGTTTCTAATGGCTTACTAACTGCTCAGATCAATGTGTTTTATCTTCTCTTATTCAGGACAGGAACTGTTTTGCTTTTTTAATTCATATCTTCAGTGCTTATAGCAATACCTGACACACAGCAAGTACTACAAATACCTGCTTTTTTATTCATTTAAAGTTCCTTGACAGCAGGACTGTGTCATGTTTCATTTGAAAACCCCTATCAACTTGTACAGTGCCTTGTATACAATATGTTTTTTTTAATGTTTGATGAATTGAATTTATTTAATTCAAATGGAAAAATCTTGAACCCTGTTTGAACCCTGGAAAGTCTAAATGCCTCTAAGAGACATAGTATTTTATAGATTTTAGTGATGAGAGAAAGAGAGATCTTATTTGCTTCTCTTTTTGATCAGCAATAGAACTGTATAAATATGTTTACACATATTGGATTTAACATATATTTTTAACAGCTATAACATAAATTGGATTGCTTGCCATCTGGGGGTGGGGTGTGGAGAAGAAGGGGAACATCTGAAATGCAGGGCTGTGCAAAGATCAATGTTGACAAATTATCTGTGCATATGTTTTGAAAATAAAAAGCTTTAAAAAAATTTTTAATCTATTTTTCTCTAATCTCCTAGGATATTTCAATGCCTCCTAAATCTCAGGCCAGAGCCCTATCCATTGTACCACCTACCATCCCTAAGAACAGCTTTTGATCCATACAATGGCTAAGGGAGGAAATGAAGGCTCTGGACTCCACTGGTATGTTTGGGGAAAGAGTATGGTGCATGGATAGTCTAAGAGGCAACTTGGCATAGTAGCTAGAAAGCCAGTTTAAGACAATAAAACCTGGACTTGAATTTTGCCTGTGAAATATGCTGTCTGTATGATAGAATAATACCTATCCTGGCAAATGTCTAAGATCCTAATTTGCAGAACAAGTGCCCATCTTCCTTGATAGAGGAAATTTTCTTAGCATCAAGTACAAAATAAAAACCCAAGTTCCACAGATTTGATCTGTAGCAGTAGACAGGCAAAATCATAAGCAAGATGATTCAGGCACTGTTCTTCATCTCAATCTACATCTGACTTATTTCCTAAAAGGTTTTCCCAATATAAACATTTTCTTCCTCCTTTAGGAAATTATAACAAAAGAATAAATAATTCTCTCTTTTTTCCCCACTTCTGAGCCCCTAGCTAAAGAGAACATCATGTTTAAAACATTGGAGTTTAAAATCTATTGCTTTCTAATCTCCTAGGACATTTCAGCATCTTCTTCCCAACAAGTATAACTAAATTAGCAATTCCTGTGGTGAACAAAATTTATCACACATACCTCTGGTAGACTTATAAAATAAAGAAAAACAAATTTTGATAAACAGACTTTCCCTATGATTAGAGGAAAAGACTTCAAGCTCCCAAAAAGGAAGCCAGAGAAAGAAAGGAAATAGTCATCACTTTGGAGTGTGGGATCTGGGTAGTATCTGTGATAGAAAACCCCATTAATCTTCATATTATCAGACCACCTCTTATTCCCTCCCAGAATCCTGCTGCCTTATTCTCATAGTGGCTGCATCCACTCATACTACTGTTCTTTTGGCTTTAAGTATCACATATCTTTATTACTACTGGTCTTCTATTTTTTCTTGTGTTTTATTTCTTTGGTACCTTAAGTGCCTATTGCAGTACTCAAGAAATATTGATTCAATTCCATTCAATTTAACAAGCATTGACTGAGTACCAACTACATACCAGGGACTACAGATCACTGGCAAATAACCAACATATGGCTACTGCTTCGCAGCCTTTTGTTCTGCTCTTAGAACAATATGCTACACTTCTCTGAGCAACAGTCCAGTAACAGTTGTAGCCATGTGACAGGGACAGTACCCACAAAAAACAAGGTGGACTGTTTGGGAAAAAAATAGTGATTGTCAAATATTTCTCATTCTTTACTCATTTTCAGTCTTGTCTTCTACGTGACTTTATTTGGGGTTTTCTTGGTAAAAAAAAAAATAGTAGAGGCAATTTGCCATTTCCTCTCCAAGTCATTCTACAGATGAGGAAATTGAGACACACAATGTTAAGTGACTGACCTAGTCTCCCACAGCTAGTAAGTGTCTGAGGCCAGATTGAAAGTCACTTCTTTCTAATTTCAGGCCTGGTGTCCTATCCACTGTATCATCTAGGTTATAAAGTATACTCCTTTTGAAAAATGTCTGAAGAACATGACCTCATCTTAAAGCTTTAGCATGCATGGTACAGTGGAAAGAGGGTTAGGTCTAGGATCAGAAGATGCACCATCTCTCATGCTTACTATTTGTGCAATTTTAGGCATATCATTTAAATTCTCTGCACTTCAACCTCTTCTGATGAGGACATGAGGGATTTGGACTAAATGGCCTCTGAAGACTTTTTCATCCTAAATTTATGTCTTACATGACTTTTATAGTCTAACTCCAATCTATCTTTCAAGATTAGCTTCATATTTGTTATCCACAAGAAGAGGTAACTAGACAGCTCTATGGATAGAACACCAAGCCTGGAGGCAGGAAAACCTGAATTCACATCCTGCTTCAGAAATCTACTAGCTGTGTGACCCTGTACAAGTCACTTAAACGCTCTCTGCCTCAGTTTCCTCAAGTGCAAAATGAGGATAATCTTTTTTTTTAATTTTTTTATTAATTTTTATAATTATAACATTTTCTTTGACAGTACATATTCATAGGTATATTTTTACAACATTATCCGTTGTAATGAGGATAATCTTAATAACACTTATCCCCCCACAGATTCAGATGACCTATATTGGTAAGTTGGCACTGATGGAGTGTCTCTGTATCCCCAGCTTCTCTGGACATATTTTGAGCATGCCTTGTTGGCATAGCACAGAGTCCTCTGAGTCTCCTACTACATGGGTTGAAACAGCTTTCTTTAATCAGCCAGCATGGTTACCATGACCTGAACCAGTAAGAAGGAAGGACTGACCTTCCCCTGCTCCCCCTCTTTTACCTTATCTGAGAATGTTTGTTTCTGTGTTGGGTTAAGCCTGGGCTTCTTTCCCTCTCTCCCTTCCTTATTTCCCATGTTTTTTTTTTCTTCCTTTCTCTCCCATTCCCTCATTTTTTCCCTTTCTTCCTTTCTCTCCACTTCCTTCTTTTCTTCCTTCCTTCCTTCCCCTTTCCCTCTCTTTCTTTCTTCCTTCCTCTCTCCCTCCCTTCCTTCCTTCTTTTTCTTTGCTTCCTTCCTTTTTGCCTTTTTTCCTTCCTTTGTTTCTCTTTTCTTCCTTCTTTCCTTCCTCACTTCCTTCCTTTCTCTTTGCTTCCCTCCCTTCCTTTCTTCTTTCTTTCCTTTCTTCCTTCCTTCTTTCCTTTCTTCCCTCCTTCTTTTCTTTCTTTCTTTCTTTTCTTCCTTCCTTCTTCACTTCCTTTCTTCCTTCCTCTCTCCCTCTCTTCCTTCCTTTTTTGCTTCCTTCCTCTCTCCCTCTCTTCTTTCCTTCCTTTGTTCTTTTCTTTTTTCCTTCTTTCTTTCTCCCTCTGTTTCAGCTAAACTGGACTATTTTCTATTTCCCAATTCAGCATAGATTTTCTACTTCTGCCCCTTTGCACCAATGGACCTCAAGCCTGGAATGTGTCTCTTCTTTCTCATATCCACCTCTTAGCATCCCCATAATTTTTAAGCACAATTTTTCTTGATTCCTCTGGGAGTTATTGTTCACCTCTCCTCAAAGAATATTTGAATTATTTACCTATCTAAATGTTCTATTCCCTAAGTAAAATAGAAGCTTTCCTAAAAGCAGTGACTTTTTATGTGGTCTTTGCTTCTAGTGTCTTTAGCAGTTAAAACAATGCTTTGCATAGTAAGACAGAGTAAATATTTGTTGAATTGAACTGAATTTTACACAAAGTCCTTTGTAAAACTTAAAATGTTACATTAATGTCAACTATTGTTTCCTCATTCCTAAATCAGATTGCAAATGTGGCCTTCCATTCTTTAGTATTAATTTTTCTTTGTCACTTTGTATCTTCTCAATTATGCATTTCAGACCATTCTTGAGCTGTAAGAACTAAAAGTCGGTGGCAATGAAGTGTGGAAAGTATTTTAATACACTCAAGAAATAACTGAAGGAACTTTCCCCTATTTATCTTGCCAAAAATCCCCCACCAAACCTATGCTTGGGAGAATGAAGTCAAGTAGGAAAATTTTCTGCAACAAAGCAGATTTCTTATAAAGTACTCATATGACATTCTGTTCTTCTGAAGAGATTGCACGCCCAACACAACCAAGTAACCCAGGAAAAAAGTTTTGTACCTCTCTAATTCTGGCACATTTCAAATTATATGCATCAATCAAAAGTTTGGGACAATTTCCAAACTATGTCTACAGAGAATGCAAATATCCTACAAAGAATTAAGTGTAACGTTACACTTTGCTTAACAACATGCTCAGTTCCTCCCCTCTCTTCCCCACTTCCCCCCTCTGCTCTTCATCCTCAGTCTCTCTAGGACCTCCATTTAAGCAGTTTGGAGGCATATTCTGCAGGCAGAAGGTGTTAGGATCACTATGGGAATTATGTAGACCCTTCTCAGGTCCCTTCTGATTACATAAATCTATACTGCTTCCATTACACAGTCATCCTAAGAATTTTCAATCAATTACCACTAATAAAAAAATAAGATTTATATATATATATATATTTTTTTTTTTTTAATTTTTAAATAATAAATAAAGAAATGGAAATTTTTCTGCTTCTGGGCTATAAAGGATGTCATTTGCCAATCTAAAAGGAAACTGTTTCTGTTTTGTTGCTTAATCAATACAGAAAACATTTACAATGTAATAGACTTCTGGGATAATTGTGTCTGTCTCCAAGTAATTAATAGCTAATGAGTAGAGCTCTTAAGTAATTTGCATGGGTTGTGGGCTAACTGGACTAGATTTTTCATGACTGCAGTCTCTCAATTTACCTAAAGCAGCCAATGCTATTGAAGCATCTTCTATAAGTTGACTATGGAATTTACAAAGATGTCAACTATGTGGACCAGATCAAGCCTTGCAACACAACTAGAGACAGAGCAATTCTCTAGGGTATTAGACTCTGAAATCACCTTAGTGAAGTAGTGTCATACTTACTAGTGCCGCTCTGTATCTCAAACAATCAAGTCGGACATACATAGGGAGCCCTACAAAAATTAGGCTTCCCTCCACTCTTCCAGCTCAGGCCAAGGCATTTTCTGTAGGTATTCATTCATCTTCACAACAGAATTTCTTCAAGAATCATAAACTATAGTCAAGGAACTAGTTGTAATCATAACCTCTTCTGCGACCTCCCTGACGTTTCTGTAACATCTCCCTGTATACCACTGGCACAATAATCTTCAGGCTGAGAAAAGGAAGTTGATAGAGGACCTGGTTTATCAGGAAATTAAGGAATTCGTCTGTGGACACATCAAACTGGAGTCTGGATATCTAGGTGAAAATACTCTGCTTGACTTAACATTTATCAGCTGGTTTTAAAAAACAAAAATATTTTAGAAATTGTACATATATGAAACATGTTCCAGTTTTGTTCCTGCTTCTATGAATTATTGTTTCACATTCATTCGTTCATTTAATAAGTGTTCAGCATCTATTATTTGCAAGGGGCCATGCTAAGAACTGATGCGAAACAAACAAAAACAGATGAACCCTGGAGAAAGTTGAGAATTCTAAAAAAAAAAAAAAAAATCAAAACTAGTTAAGATTGCATTAAAGGCAAAGAGGCCTATTCAAAAGCATAGAGTCAGGAGTTAGAATTTGATGTTGGGGATCAGCAAAGTATTTCATTTAGGTTGAAATGGGTATGAAATAAATCTGTAAAGTTGTACTGGGCCCCCACTGGCATCTCAAATTCTTTTAAATGTTCTTCATAATTTTCTCCATTCACTTTTGTCTATACAGGCTAACCTTGTTCTTGCATTAATATTCTGGATTTTTTTTTGTATTTTTCATAATGTTTCTAATTAACCTCCCATCTGTCCTGTCTCTTTTGATCCCTTTCTCCTCATTAAAGCCAAAAATATCTTCAATGTCAACCACAAGTACCAACATGCTTCTTACCTAGAAAATAAGGTTGTCTAGGTTGTTGGGGTTTTTTTTTGGGGGGGGACACTTTTTCAACTCTGTCAGTTTTTTCTATTTCCCATTTCTTATGTAGTATGACTCAAGGCCACATGATATAGAAGACTAGGCTCAGAGCCAGGCCATGGGACTCTGGGTAACTCACTTAACCTCTCAATGGCAACTGCCCAGGACTTGAGTTACAGAGAATATACCAACATACATTAGTAGAGGCAGCTTCCTTATCAGGGGTTTCCTGATATAAATGAAATTACCATATACTTCTTATCCCTCTAACCAACTGTAAAATATCCTACTTGTTATCATTTTAATATATTCATCTATTTAGCAAATAATCATTAAATACTTGCAATGCTGCTCTACATTTCTGCTTTTTTCCGATGTAATTCCCTCTTATGACCCCCAACAAAGAAGAGCTTTGTATCCTCTATGTATTTTTTCCATTCCTACACCAGCCTAGTGCCTGGCTTCCTTCCCCATCAGCAAGAAAGTAAAGAAGGATCTCTCTGAGGGACTCTTCCTTCCCACAAAGACTCCATGAGGGCAAGGACTGTATTTTGTCTTTCAGGACTTAGCACAGTGTCTAATATATAGAAGGCATTTAATAACTGTTTATTGATCTGAATTGAATTGAATTGAATTTCACTCTCCTGACTCTCTGATTTCTACAGCATGCTCTCAGCAACATCTCTGGAAAGTTTTTTAAAGGTTCTTACAATTAGCAAGTTTTCTGAACAATATTCTATTGATGACAGAAGCTATTCCCCTGGACTCTCCAAAGCTCCATTTACTCTGTTCTTCCTTATCATTCATTCCCAACATGTTCCAGCCAGAGCAGAGCAGCTATGTAGCATTGCTTCAATTTGAGCCACCCACTCAACTATTGGTGTCTCTCTCTTGCCAATCAAAGTTAAATATGACACCCAGGAGATGATGATAAAAAACTTCTCCAGGAGCTAAATTCTCTGGCTAGACTGGAGCCATTCCAGGTTTTAAGAAATATATAGAAGGTCAAACACTGCCCCTTTTGGTAGGCTTTTAGCTTTTATTAATCATAGGATAGGGAATGAAACTGTGATTCCATTAGCACATGGAACCTTCATCGAGAAAATTCATTCTTATCAATGCAAAGAATCACACTCTCTGATACAGTTGTGGAGAGCTGGCCAGAGCCCTGAAAGGTTAAGTAATTTGCTTCAGAATTACACAACCTGTATGGAAAATAACAGGTTTTGAATCCTATGTGTCATCCTGGCCTCCAGAGCAGCTATCTGTGAGGACACATTGGCTGCTGTTGCTGCTGCTGATAATGATGATGATGAACAACAACAATAATGATAATGATAATAATAATAATAATAAAGCTAAGACAACATTATGGATAGAATTAAATGTTCTTAGGTCCAAGGACTGCCAGGACCAGCTTCATGATTCAGGCAACTCCTTTAATCATTCAGGGCTCCAGGCAATTTTTGATGATTATAAGTTATAGAGGAAGTGACAGTTTGCTACAAAGATAGCAAGAGTTTCTACTCCACTATATTGATTTAATCACATATACAGATCAAAAATAACTAAACAATGAATGAATAGGGTCAGCTTCCAGCATATAGCATTTTATGTTTACAAAGTGATTTAACTTTGTATATAATCTTATTTGACTATCACAGTAATACTCTGTGATGAATAGGGCAAGTAAGATGAGAACCTGTTTGAGGACACTGAAGTATTTTTATTATTTTTATTTTTAAAAATTGTCTCATTTTGAGATTTTAAATGTTATTTTTGTTTCAAATAAAAAATATCTGAATGAATATTTTTTCAGTGCTGATGGTAACAACCCAAAAGAACTCCAATTAACGCTGTTCCTTAATTCAAACCCATAAAAGCAATTTCTAGAAATTCAAACCAACTGTAACAATTATATCATGAATGGTTAAAATAATAGCTCTTAAAAGTGATCACATACTAATGTTCTGACTTTTAAAGATATAATAAAGTTATCATGTAAATTGTTTTTCTTCTTTTTTCTTCCTTATCCTCTCCTCTGGAGATGGCTATCATTAGAAATAAATATGTATATGTATGTAAAAATCTATTAATCAGTGGGATTTTTTCTGAATGCAGATAGTACTTTCCTTCAAATGTCTTTGGTAGTTAATTTGGATATTTAGAATAGTCAAAATGACTTAGATCCTCAAAGTTTCTCTTTTAATAATATTGCTGTTACTGTTTACAGTGTTCTCTTGGTTCTGCTCATTTTTTCTTCATTATTTCATGCAAGTCTGCCCATATTTTTCTAAGATTATTTAGCTCATTATTTTTTACAGCACAGTAGTATATCATCACAATCATATATCACAACTTGTTCAGCCATCTCCCAGTTTCTGGGCATTGCCACAATTTCTAGTTCTTTGCCACCACAAAGAGAACTGCTATAACCATTTTAGGACATATAAGTTATTTTATATTACTAGGTCTATTTTCATAGTGTTTTATAACATTCTCTTGGTTAAACTCATTTAGCTCTTCATTATTTCATACATATCTTTCCAAGTTTTTCTAAAATCAATGAGCACCAACACTTTTCTTTTCACTGCTTCTGATGCTTCTCAGAGGTACAAATCAGATCTCTTCATTCCATTTTTACTTTAGTCAAGAGTAGAAATACCTGCATCCAGTTAATAAATCATTTAGTATCAAGACAGTGAAAACCTAGCGTTCTTCAGGTATGGGCTCACTCTGATGTTCTACATAAGGGAGTATCTTCACCTACCTGACTTCTACAGCAGCATATCTTTGCTTGCTTTGCCACTCAAAAAGTGGTTACTCTTCAACAAGATTATATGATGATCAATTCTGATGGACGTGGCTCTCTCCAATAATGAGATGATTCAAACCAGTTCCAATTGTTCAGTAATGAAGAGAGCCATCTACACCCAGAGAGAGGACTGTGAGAACTGAGTATGGTTCACAACATAGCATTTCCACTCTTTTTGCTGTTGTTTGATTGCATTTTATTTTGCTTCATTTTTTTCTCTTGTGCAGCACGATATTTGTATAATTATGTATTTATATATTGGATCTAACATCTATTTCTACCATGTTTAACATATATTGGGCTACTTAGTATCTAGGGGAGAACATTGGAGAAGGGGGGGAAATTGGAACACAGGGTTTTGCAAGGGTTAATGCTAAAGAATTGTCCATGCATATGTTTTGAAAAATAAAAAGCTTTAATAAAAATAAATAAATAAAAAATTGTTACTCTCTATTTGGCTTCTTGACTTTTAAACACTTAACCTGTTTTGGCCCTTGAGCAGCCCTTAGAACTTTAATTCCCAGGTTGATAATCTGGTGCTCTGACCCCCTTGCTTGATTTTCCCAATCCTGGATCTCCACCTGAAAAGTTCCCGTCCCATGACCATCCACAGTTTAGCATAAGAGTCAAACTTTTACCAGAGTGCAGGCAATCCTCCTTTAGTATGATACCTAATATTTTATTGATTCTAAATTAAACATGCCAGTTACTCAAAGGATATGTAAGATTTCCTGAGTTTTCATTTATTAATCACTATATAGCATAATCTTAACCACTGAATTCCCTTTAACAAAATAATTTCATTAGATATTAGTAGAGATGTTTCAATACTGAAAATGCCTTTCTTCTCAGTCCAATTATTTTCTCATCATATTTTTTGGTCTGTTCTGAAATTTAAGTGGCCTCAAGAAATTAACAACTTGTTTTCGCACTGGAAGAATATTTGTGTTTTTCTAGATTTCCCTTCAGTTTCTTTAGTGTAAAATACAATTTATTTATCCCTTCCCAATATAAGGGCTTGGTTTTTATGAGGATATCTTAACAAGAATATTTCCCAATCAGTATGTCAGTATCATAAAACTTTATGGAAAGCTGTATAAGTTCTCTTTCTCTCTACCACTCCTGCCAGAGTCATTAGCCTCTGTGGTCTGCCATCCATCCATATTCTCTTTCCTAGCCTCTGGGATCAGAATCGGCTTGACCTGGTACACTGACATGGCCATAAGGTAGGGTTTATCCTCTAGGAGCTAAAATGATACCATTGTGGCTAGGCATTCCTTGTGTATACCCATGTTATTATTCTCTTTCTCCTCACTCTTATTATCAGTCAAAAACCTTCTTTCAAATCTTACTCTCCAAACCCACTTCTGGTCTCTTTACCACCACAGAAATACCTACCATATCCTAGTAACTATTAATAGTGGAATAAGCTTATCCTTTCCCTAACATTGTGCCATTAGAAACAGCTACTACTACTACTACTACTACTACTACTACTACTACTACTACTACTACTACTACTACTGCTGTTACTATTACTACTACTGCTACTGCTACTAATACTAATACTACTACTACTACTATTACTATTACTACTACTACTACTGCTATTATTACTACTACTACTGCTACTACTACCACAATTATTACTACTGCTACTGCTACTGCTACTACTATAAAAATGAGTGCTGAATTTAGAGTCAGAAAACCTGAGTTCAGTTTCCATTCTGCTACTTATCACCTATATAAAGTTTTGATCCCTATAGGCTTCAGTTTCCCCATCTGTAAAATTAGGCAGTTAAACTGGATGACTTCTAAGGTCTCTTTCAGCTCTACATCTGTAGTCCTGTGGCCATACAATACATTGTGTAAAAATATTGCTTAATTGGAACCCTTAAATGTGAGATCTGACATATAGCTTAGAAATTATATGGTCCAAACTCTTCATTGTCACAAAATCATAAAAGCTGAGTTTTAAGGTGCCTCTGTAGCCTTCTATGCCAGTACATCCAAAAGGAATTGCCACCAGAACATAATTAATGTCTAATTATCCAGCTTCTGTTTGAAGAGCTTCAAGGAAATGGAAGCTATCAACACCTGATCCAAAACCATCCTACTTCTGGAGGCTCTAAGTTTTAGAAAGTTTTTTTTCTTAATATCTGGACCCTTGAATGCAAGAAAGAGAATAATACATTTAAAAGATTTTAAAAAGCAGGTTGAGACCTAGTTGTAGGGACGCTTTTGAATGACAAACAAAGAGGTTTTTATTTGCTAGAGGTAATGAGCTATTGAGGTTTATTGAGTAAGAAAACAGGAAAATCTCTTAGGCGGATGGAGAGATTAAAGAGTGGAGAGACTTAGAGCAGAGTTGAGGAATCAAGTTGGTGGAATAGAAGGAAAAAGTTTAATTCAGTTCTAACCATTAAATAAGCTAGTTACTTAAAAATTCACCTCTTAGGCAAGGGAAGGAGAAAAGGGGAAAGCATTTATTAAATGCCTACTATGCAACAGACACTATGTTAAGCACTTTACAAATAACAGTACATTTGATCTTCACAGTAACCATGCAAGGTAGATACTATTATCCCCATTTTATAGTTGAAACTGAGTCAGACAGAGGTTTTAAGTACCTTGGTCAGATTCATATAGCTAATAGGTATCAGAGGCAGAATTTTAACTCAGCTCTTCATGACTCCAATTAACTGGTGGCATGGGGGATAAAGTGCTGGGCACAAAACCTTCTGAAGGCTTGCTTGAGTTCAAATCCCACCTCAGAGACTTACTAGTTATATAAACCAGAGCAAGTAACTTAACCTCTGTCTGCCTCACTTTCCTCAACTGTAAAATAGGGATAATAACAGTACCCATCTTGCAGAATTATTGTAAAGTTCAAATTTGATAGTATCTGTAAACCGTGCTTATCACAGTACCCAGCACATAGTAGGTCCTATGTAAATGTTTATTTTTCCCCATTCCCTTCTTTCGCCCACACCCAGGAAGAAGTAAATATGAACCAAATCTCCTGATTCAAAATATAAAGAGGATTTGGATCAGGATGGTGGTTATGTGAATGGAGAAATTGGGACAGAAGCAAGAGATGTGGTAGAAGGTCCAACCTGAGTTTTTAGTTGTCACTCAAGTGCTTTCTTACCATGGGAATCCTCTACATCAATGTCATGTTTCAACCAAAACTCACAATGTTTCCTATTCCCCAGATTCCCCAATCCAGGAATCCTATTTTGCATGCTTCTGCCAGCCGCTTCTCAATCTAATCTCCATCCCATTTTGCCCTTAAGTTTTCCTGCTCCATATGTTTCCATAACTGGGATTCTCTGACATCCCAAGGCTGGCAACTCCATCTAAATGCTCCCCATAATTTCTATCCTAAAGATAGAAGCAAAAAAACTTCCAAGAAGAAAATTATGGTTACAGAGAGCATTAAATATTTCCCTTTCTTGACATGAGTATCTCCATTTTTAAAAGCATCTGTATTAGTGTAAATGGGCAGTCAAATCTAACCCATATGGAAGCTTTTTATTAATTTGCATTCTAAATTGTAAACAGTAAGTATTTTCCCTGTTACATAGATCAAAATGAAGAAGAGAATTTGAATTCCACCATTAATAACTAAAACTCCATTTTGAGGACTGATGCTAAATATTAATTCATAGGTGCAACATATCCACGAAGGATGTAATGACATTTGAGAATATTCTCCAAGAGTGCAGCAGCTGAAAATTTACCTTTTTTTTACCCTTTGTTCTCTATTATTCCCATTGCTTCCATTGCTTTGGTATCTTTTGCATTTAACCACCTTCGGGGGAATTAGGTCTCCAAAGGGTAGCTTAATTAATATATTCCTCCTAAATTGTAGGGGACTAATTAAAAATACTTTCTATAATAACCAATGGACAAGACTCTTTGGGGAAGCAAATGCACCAGGAGAGTTAAATGACTTTGCAAAATGACAAATCAGAATGTGGAGCATCCATGGCTTCTATTTGAGACAACATTTCTTTCATGGGATAATCCAAAGACAGCATCTGGCACAGTTATGCTTCATGCTGTGCTGAGCTCAGTCTCTTGTTTTCACTGATATGGCTTTGATTCATCAAGAGCTTTTGCAAATAAAGTATTGTGCTAAATGTCATTTGATTTCTTTTTAATTTTTGCAATATGAGCATGTGAGAAATATTAAAGTGGGGAGGTGGGCAAAGAAACATTTAAGAGATATCATCCTTTAACCACAAAATGTTTTTTTTAACCAAAGGCCTATTGTATTGCTTAACAATGAAGCTAAAAATCAGAGCCAGACAGCATTGGTGAGAAATGATTTAATATTGTTTGTTCCAAAATGGACAGCTTTGGCAGAAAAACATTAAGGGAAAAGTCGGTTCTGGTAAGACAAGAAGAGTATCTCTTGGAAAAAGAAAATTCTAGCCAAAGATAGTCTTCTAGAGGGACATTTCAGCAATTCATTAAAGAAAAGAATAGCAGACAACATGCAGAGGAGAATAATTCTGCATTCATCCAGAAGATGAAACTATAGACTGGTTGAGCACTGTCTGATATTACAACCCAGTATAAGGAGGCCCTCAGGCAAAAGGCCAGGACCAGCATTTCCAATTCTAACCTGGAGGATGCAGTTCTGTATACTGAATACATTGGTTACAACTCTAATAAACTGGGGAGTCATGCATGAGAAATATGAGTACCACTAATGATTTTGTTTTATAGAAGCATATAGAAGATGGGAGAGATTACTTCCTGTTTTGATATGCAGAGGAAAGCAGTAATGAACTTCCTCATTTATTGTTATTGCCCTACTAAATTTATCGTGCTAAAAACTGTCCTAGTATTCTTATAATACAAATAAAATCAAAATGAGTGCTTCCTGTGAACCTATCACAGAAAGGCAAATCCAAAAATGAGAACCAGAATGAGAACCAAGGCTAATACTATAATTTGGGTTCTAATGACTACAAAACCATTTAGTTTTACTTTCTTAATTTAAAGGGTAAGAATACTTTAAGGACCAATTGTTTTTATGTGTGAATTTTCAAATTATTCAATCTAATATTATATACTTTAATAAAAACAGCCTAAATGAAAATCAATGAATAACACTTGACTCCTAATTAGTACCAGGCACCTACAAGCATATAGCAAGTAATCCAATATATGTTAAATATGTTTTAAAATATATATGTTAAATCCAATATATATATACATATTATACAATTATCATGCTGCACAGGAAAAATCAGCTCAAAATGAGAAAGAAAACAAAATGCAAGCAAACAACAAAAAGGGTGAAAATGCTATGTTGTGATCCACATCAGTTCCCACAGTCTTCTCTCTGGTGTAGATGGCTCTCTTCATCACAAGAGCATTTGAAACTGGTAATGTTATCTCATTGTTGAAAAGAGCCATGAGTTGATTAGTTTTTAAATAATCATCACTAACTTCACCTTTAATGGTATCAAAAATTTGTTTTTAATGTTCTATCTTATGACCTCTTTGATGTTTTCTTGCCAAAAAAAAAAAAAAAAAAAAAAAAAACCTGCCATTATCTTTTTCAGATAATTCCACAGATAAGGAAACTGAGGCAAACAGGATTAAGTGATTCAACCAGGGTTGCACAGCAAGTGTCTGATGCCAGATTTCTACCTTAAGAAGATGAATCTACCTGACTCCAAGCCTGGCACTCTCTCCACTGTGTCATCTAGTTAACTTTTTGTTTCTATTAAATATCTCTAGACTGTGAACAAGATAAAAATGTGATTCTGACTGAAGTTGTCAGTACTTCCTTAGCTATGAAATTGTTTTTATCTATAACATTAATTCTCCTCACAGGTATCTAAAGTGCTTAAGAGTATGGTACAAAGGGTGGTACAGTGGATAGAGCACCAGCCCTGAATTCAGGAGGACCGGAGTTCAAATCTGCCCTCAGACACTTAACACTTCCTAGGTATGTGACCCTGGGCAAGTCACTTAACCCAATTGCCTCAGCAAAAATAAATAAATAGATAGACAGATAAATAAATGAATGAATGAATAAATTAATTAATGATAATAATATTAAAGTACATTTAGATAACTAATATTGGATATTGGATACTGCAAAATGCAAATATCAACATCATATGCTGTCAAAAGTCATAGCTCACAGGAAGAATTCTTTCCCCTAGATGAAAGGATGGAGTCAATATTCTCATAGTACTGCCTACATCTTAGCCTTTCATCTTTTTATATTCCATATTGCATCACCCTGTTTATCCAGTCACTACCATAGCAAACAGACATCCTTATGTGGGTTTTCTAATTACAGTAACTGGTGGATTTGGTAGCCAGTTTTCTTCTTTATGACAGAAGGTCTACAAAATAATTATCATCACTTAGAAGGAGACCCTAAATGGGGACACTTGGAAGATAGGGGTGATGTAATGAAACAAGACATGGGTGGAGTCAAAAGCTTCTTTTAAAAGCCTCCTAAGCGTTTCTCTCCTGCCAGTACTTCTAAAGAGCGGAAAGGTAATTTTACCTTCTCTCCTACTCCCCAAAGACGGATTCCCAACTTCCTTTGAACTCAAACCCCGTCTTCTGCTCTGCTCCTGCCAGCACCATGACTGACGATGACCTGTCTGCCCTGGTAGTGGATAATGGGTCAGGGATGTGCAAAGCAGGCTTTGGGGGCGATGATGCTCCCCGGGCTGTGTTCCCCTCTATCGTCGGAAGACCTAGACATCAGGGTGTCATGGTGGGGATGGGCCAGAAGGACAGCTACGTTGGAGATGAGGCTCAGAGCAAGAGAGGCATTCTCACACTGAAGTATCCCATCGAGCACGGGGTGGTCACCAACTGGGATGACATGGAGAAGATCTGGCATCATACCTTCTACAATGAGCTGCGGGTAGCCCCTGATGAGCACCCCATCCTCCTCACCGAGGCACCCCTCAATCCCAAGATCAACCGGGAGAAGATGACTCAGATCATGTTTGAGGCTTTCAACACTCCGGCCATGTACGTGGCTATCCAGGCCGTTCTGTCTCTCTACGCCTCCGGACGGACCACGGGCATAGTCATGGACTCTGGGGATGGAGTCACTCACACCGTACCCATCTACGAAGGCTACGCCCTGCCCCATGCCATCTTGCGCCTGGATCTAGCAGGTCGGGACCTGACCAATTATCTCATGAAGATTCTCACCGAGCGCGGCTACAACTTCACCACCACAGCTGAGCGGGAAATAGTGCGCGATGTCAAGGAGAAGCTGTGTTACGTGGCCCTGGATTTTGAGCAAGAGATGATCAGCGCTTCCACGTCACCCTCGCTGGAACGGAGCTACGAACTCCCGGACGGGCAGGTAATCACCATTGGGAACGAACGGTTCCGGTGCCCGGAAGCCATCTTCCAGCCATCCTTCCTGGGCATTGAGTCCAGTGGGATCCATGAGACAACTTTCAATTCTATCCTGAAGTGTGATGTGGACCTCCGCAAGGACCTCTACGCTAACACCGTGCTCTCGGGGGGCAGCACGATGTACCCCGGGATTGCGGACCGGATGCAGAAGGAAATCCTGGCCCTGGCGCCCAGCACCATGAAAATAAAAGTCATTGCTCCTCCGGAGCGTAAGTACTCAGTCTGGATCGGTGGTTCCATTCTGGCCAGCCTGTCTACCTTCCAGCAGATGTGGATCAGCAAGCAGGAATATGACGAGTCGGGTCCAGCTATTGTTCATAGAAAATGCTTCTGAATAAGCTTCTGGCTACTGGACGGTGCTGCCTGATTACCGACTCTAACTGAGCCTAGAACTACCCCTTTGGGCATTGATTAGGATTGGAGGAAATGAGGGAAAGGGCTCACCATGGTGAGGATCCTGGCCCACCTATTTAATTCTTTATTTGAGGTAATTTATCCACTCTTCTAATGATTCTTCTAATTCAGGTCTGTTTCCTGCTTTTGTGGGGAAAGGTGGACACATCCGCTATTTACAGTGACTATGCTGTGGTGAGACAGGGGATAGATCCTTTGAAAGAAGACTCCTGGGCCAGCTGGTGGTGCAGTGGACAGAACATGAGCCCTGAAGTCAGGAGGACCTGAGTTCAAATTTGGTCTCAAACACTTAACACTTCCCAGCTGTGTGACCCAGGGTAATTAAAAAAAAAAAAAAAAAAAAAAGAGAGAGAGAGAGAGAGAGAGTGCCTGGGATCTAAATAACTCAAGAAACTAGTATGACTAAGATAATAAAAAATGTCATTTCAGTAGGTAGGACAGGATTGTAAAACATAAAAACAGATTTTTGTTTGTTTGTTTTCTGTTAAGTATATAACTATGGCCACTCATATAACTTTTAGAATAGCATGCTTCCCTAAGCAAGAAAGGTCTTATTGACCTCATGTTTCCATCTTTGGAATCTTTGAATGAAGATAGAAAGGAGAATTGGCTAAAAAACATTTGTATAGCAATACTGAGGAAATAAAACATTATATTGGACTATATAGTGATTTATTTTGGCAGTCTACATTGCTAATATCTTTATTTTTAGCTTTACCAGATTTGTCTTTTTTATAGGAAGCAAGTCTTAGACCTGAAAGGGAACTGAAAGGTCCTCTAGCCCAGTGGTTGGCAAACTATAATTTGAGGGTCAAATACATCTTGCAATTTTTTTTGTTTGTTTGTTTGTTTTGTTTTGTTTTTTTGTAAAATTTGAAAGTTATTACCTATCTATCTATCTAACTATTTATCTATATAACCATCTGTCCTTAGGGGGCTATAAGAAGCTTATCAAAAAAGGTATGGAAATATTTTATAAATAACTGTTAATTATATTAAATTCTTATTGTTTTAAAGAAAGATTTGAGAGTTTAAATGATTTTGCATTTTTAAATAAAATATTTTAGTATTTATTAAAGTATGTTTTTGAAATAAAGTATTTAAAAATAAACAAAGCATTTTAAAACCATTCTTAATTCATGAGCCATACAAAAACAAATTTCAGGTCCCATGGACCCCTCATCTAATCATCTAATTTTACAAATAAGGAAGCTGATATCTAGAAATGTTAAGTAATGTTTCCCAGATTGTAGAAGTTGTAGGTAACAGAGCTAGGATTCAAATCATGTTCCTCTGATTTCAGAACTAATACTCTTTCCACTGCACCATATTGTTTAAAAGCTACTTAAATCATTCCTCTTAAAACAAGAAAAATGGATGTAGATTTCTCCTTAGAGTATCATAAACTGTTCTAGTTCTTCAGCACTTTATAAAACCATAAGAAGAAGCTTCCTTATCCAAGGAAATGACAGTTGTCAAAAGAGAATTATTATAGGCATTTAACTAGGGCTAGGATTAACTCTCACTTGAAAACCAACTAATTTTTCACAGCTGTACCATCTTTTAATAGGACATTTCCTCTTACATGTTCATTTCCATTGTTTGCTTTTTGATTTTTATTATCTTGTGGCTTGATTACATAATAATAAGATTGTTTTTTTAAAAAAGTATATTATCTAGTTAACTCTAGGATCATAAGATTTAAAGCAGGAAAGAACTTAGGACCCTATTTTTATTAGCCGTAGAGCTAGATTGACATTTAGTTATGTAATACAAACTTCCTCTTTTGTGAAACTTGGACCCAGAAAAAGTAAAGAAAGTCCAAAGTCACAGAGAGAATTAATGAAAGAGCTACAATTCAAACCTGGTTCTAAATACATACACTTAATATCCTTTCTATTGTACTAAATTGTGCCCAAAGCTTGGAAAGCATTTAGCTCAATTTCCTCATTTTATAAATGAGGAGGCTAAGACACAGAAAAATGATGCAAATCCCCTAAGATCATATAGTGAATAAATAATCAAGCCAGAATTCAAACCAAAATCTTTTGTTTCAATATATAGTGTTTTAGTTTTTATTTATTTATTTTTTAAGGATAGTTAGATTTTTATTTCTAAGATGCTGGCAGATGTATTTAATGCTTTATAAAGGTCCTTTTTATATCATATTTTATAATGAAATTTATTTCTTGTGTGAGGATTTTGTTGAAGGAGAATATATGTAGATATCAGTTGTTCGGGTCAATAGGTATTTATTGAGTATTTGTTATGTGTTTTAGGCATTGTGCTAAATGCCAAAGATACAAAGAAAAGCAAAAATATAGTCTTTACCCTAAAGGAAATCACATTCTAAGATTGATAATAACCAGTCAATGAACATTACATATTTACTATGTGCCAGGCATCTATGCTAAGTTGTGCTTGCACTAAAAGAGGTAAAAAAAAGTTTCTACTGTGAAGAAGCTCATAATCTCATGGGGGCGACAACAAACAAAAACAAATAAGTCATATATAGGATAGGGCAGCTAAGTAGTAGAATAGATAGAGATAGATCTGAAGTCAGGAAGTCTCACCTTTCTGAGTTTAAATGTGACCTCAGATATTTATCCCGTGTATATTCAGTCATGTCTGACTCTTCATGAACTCATTTGGGATTTTCTCAGCAAAGATATTAAAGTGGTTTGTCATTTCCTACTCCATCTCATTTTACAGATTAGGAAACTGAGGCAAGAATGGTTAAATGATCACACAGCTACTAAGTGTTTGAGGCCATATTTGAACTTGGCAAGGTAGTCTTCCTATCCACTAATTAGCAAAAGAAAAACTAGAATTAAGAAGGGTTGAGAAAGATTTCTAGAAGTAGAGGAGGGACTTGTGTTTGAGGAAGATCACTTTGGAGGATAAATCAGGGAGCAGACACTTAGACAAGGAGACCATTTAGAAAATTATTTCAATAGACTTCAGACCATGGTGATGGCTGAGTGAATGGGAGAAAAGGGAACATATCTGAGAGATGATGTGAAGATAAAAATGACAAGAAACTGGATGTGTGGAATGAATGCCAGTGAGATATAGAGGAGGACGCTGAGGTTGTGAGCCTGTGCAACTGAGAGAATGATGATTCACTGGGCAATAATGGGAAAGCTAAGAAGATGGGAGCATTTAGGGGAAAAGATAAAGAGTTCTTTTTTGGACATGTTGAGTTTGAAATACCGATAGAGCATAAAATAGATAGTTAATATGGGACTGGAGCACAAGAGAGGGATCAGGGTTAGATATGTCTGGAAATCATCTTCATGAAGATGACAGCCAAGCCCATGGGAGATAATATTTCCAAGTAGGATATGATAGACTGAAAAGAGAAAATGGCTTAGGATAGAACCTTAAGGACACTATGGTTAGTGGTTATAACCCGAATAAAGATCCAAATATATAATCATTGTTAATTATAAATTTTACATCTGGAACAGTCACTTATATTTGGTTTCAGTCAGCTTTTAGAATAGTAATGTCCTTGTAGTCAGAATAATTAACAATATATCTTCCCTTTGTGCCTTTCTTTGGCCCTCTTTCAATGTATTAGTGGATTCTTTTTGGAATTTCATAATTTCCTTAAAGAATCCACAAACAAGGATTTGCTTGACATTTTTAAACACTGGCATATTTAACTTGACCCACAATATAATTTTTGCTTACGAAAATGCAAGATGAGAAGATGTTAAGTCCAACTTTTTTTCTTGTAAATTTATTTGTCTTTGTTTTGATTAATAGGTTACTAGATTCTTGAAAAAAAGTGAATCTCTAAGATAAAATGTCACAATCTCATCTCAGTCATTTTTCCTTTGTGAAAAATGTTAAATTCAACTTCTTAAAATTAGTTTTAAAATATCAATTTGCTTGCAAATGTAAAATTTTAATGAATTGTATTTATATTTACTTTCTTCTTCTGACAGCATAATTCAAAAATTTAGATAACCAACACTAATGAACCAGCATTTCATTTATAATATTTTTCTTAGAACTAAGATAGCCTCCTCTTTATATTTCTTACTATTTTTTCCCTGAACCTTTTCTAAGGAAATAGAACATTAATGAGAAAAAATATTCCCATTTGTCTATAGAAAATCTTTACCCATACACTCTTATTCAACCACTATATAATGCGACATTTGGACACAAAGGATTTGGAAAAAAAAGTAAAAGAAAAGGAGAAATGATCATATTGCAGGTGAAATTTATAGAACTTTCAAAAAGAGTGTTGAGCTGTGGTTGACATATTAGTCTTGATTTAATTAGTAGGTTTACCTTTTTGAAGTGGCAAGAAACTGGAAACTGAGTGGATGCCCATCAGTTGGAGAATGATTGAATAAGTTATGGTATATTGATATTATGGAATATTACTGTTCTGTAAGAAATGATCAGTAGAATAATTTCAGAGAGGCCTGGAGAGACTTACATGAACTGATGCTACATGAAGTGAGCAGAACCAGGAGATCCACAGCAACAGCAAGATTATATGATGATCAATTTTTATAGACGTGGCTCTTTTCAACAATGAGGTGATTCAGGCCAGTTTCCATGGTCTTGCAATGAAAAGAGCAACTGAATATGGATCACAACATAGTATTTTCATTTTTTTACTGTTGTTTGCTTGCATTTTGACTTATTTCTCAATTTTTTTCCTTTTTTTGATCTGATTTTTCTTATGCAGCATGATAATTGTGGAAATATGTATAGAAGAATTATACATGTTTAACATATATTGGATTACTTGACAACAGAAGTAAAAAATTTGGAACACAAGGTTTTGCAAGGGTAAATGTTGAAAATTATCTATGCATATCTTGAAAATAAAAAAGCTTTAATAAAAAATAATTAGTAGGCTGAGATAATAACAATAATTATGATATTACAGATTTATATGCTTTATTTGGAAGAGGCAGTAATGCTCTCAATCATCTTGACCCACATTCTGAGCAGACAGAAAGTCTTAGTTCACAACTCATGGAAAAGTCCCAGTACTGGAAAGATGGCCTTGACAGAGAAGAAATTGAAGTGGTCTGCATCACTCACTAAGACCAAGCAGCTGTTGGTGAAACCACGAGCTGAAACAGGAGAACTTTGAGCAAAACCACTTAAACTGATAATGAGTGATTGGAAGAAAGAAAAACTTAAGGGGAACCTAAATCAAAAAAGACTTCATATGTAAAAGTTAACCCAAAGGAATTCTTGTCCATGTAATTTATATTGTTCACCCAGCTGAGACCCTAAAACAAGTTGAAAAATATTGGGATTAGAAAGATCTATGTATGATGAACTAGCCTATATATCTAACAATAGTATCTAAACAACTCTAGAGATATGAGGTAATTGTTATTCTTAATATTTGCTATATTAGGTACAAAATATATAAAAGCAAATGAGTATATTAAATGTTTGATAAACCTAAAGATCCTAATTATTTGAGCAAGAATTCAATATGTGACAAAAATGCCTAGGAAAATTGGAAAATAAATCAACATCTCACATCATGTACCAAAATGAGCTCAAAATGGTACATTTTAGACATAGAGGATGATAAAATAAGCAAGTTGGGAGAACTTGAGGAAAAATTACTTGTCAGATGTATGAATAGGGGAAGGGTTCATGACCAAACAATAGAGAGATTCATAGAGGGTAAAATAGATAATTTAGATTACATAAAATTTAGCACAGGAGAAACTAATGCAGCAAAATTAGAAGAAAAATAGTAAACTGCCATGGAAGTGTTACAGAATTTTGCTGAACTGAGTAAAGGTTTGATTTCTTTATTATATAGAAAATTGAGCTAAACATAAAAGCAGGAGCCATCCTGTAATTGGAAAATAATCAGAGGACATCTAAACAGACAATTTTTCAGAGGAAGAAATTGAGCTGTCAATAGTCATATTAAAAAAAATGCTCCAAATCATTTATATTCAGTGAAATTTAAATTAAAACAGCATTGAGGTATCACTTCATACCCAAATAATTGGCTAAAATGAGAGAAAAGGAATATCACAAATGCTGGAGGAGATGTGGGGAAAATAGATACCTTAATAAACTATTGGCAGAACTGAGAGCTAGTCCAAACATTGTTTTAAATGATTTGGAATTCTGTCCAAAAGTTTATAAAATTGTGTATAACTCTGGACCACTATTGGGTCTACATCCCAAAGAGATCAAATAAAAAGGAAAAGAACCCATACAGACCAAAATATTTGCAGTAACTCTTTTTATAGTGGCAAAGAATTGGAAAATGAGGTGATGCTCATCTGAATAAGTTTTGGCATGTAAATGTGATGAGATATCATTGTGTTATAAGAAATTGTGAAGGGGATCATCTCACAAAAAAACCTGGAAAGATTTATATGAACTGATGCAAACTAAATTGAGCACAATCAGGAGAATATTGTACACATTAACAGCAATGTTGTAATAGTGATCAGCTGTCAGACTTAGTAATAGACTTGATCGAATCAATAATCCACCACAATTCCAAAAGACTTATGATATAAAATGCTACCCTCATTGAGATAGAGAGCTAATAGATTTGCAGTACAAATTTCCTGCCCAGCCCTCAACCTAGATTCCCATTCTTGGCAATCAGCTGATGATAACTCAGGGAGCCATAGTATCATAGAAGAAATGGCCAAAATCATCTTATAGTATGATAGAGCTACAAGGGAACTTTGAGTTCACCTAGCCTGACTTCTTCATTTTACAGATAAGAAAACTGAGGCCCAGAGAGGTAAAATGATTCGTTGGATTGGACGGATAAAGAACTGGATATGGAAAAAGAGAGATCCTGGATTTGAATTTTTCTTCTCAATCTATGTGACCACAGAGTTCACTTAATCTCCCTCAGCTTCAGTTTCTACCATCTTTTAAATGAAGTTTAAGTAGATCAGGGGTTCTCAAACTACAGGCTCAAAAAAAGAGAAAGAGAGAAAAACTAAAAAAACAAAAAACATTGATTTGATGGCCTCATCAACTCACATTGTCACTCAGATCTTCCTCATTCCCAACCTTAATCACTCTTGAATTAAAATCATTACTTCCTTCATTAGCATTGATTTTTAATTGATGCTCAAATTTGACTTGCAATATTTTTCTTAGATAAATTAATTTCTTTGAGGGTAGGAAGCAGCACTGAGGTATCACTTCATACCCAAATAATTGGCTAAAATGAGGGAAAAGGAATATAACAAATGCTGGAGGAGATGTGGGGAAAATAGATACCTTAATAATCTATTGGCAGAACTGAGAGCTAGTCCAAACGTTGTTTTAAATGATTTGGAATTCTGTCCAAAAGTTTATAAAATTGTGTATAACTCTGGACCACTCTAGGCATTATATAAAGCACTGAAAAACATACATAGGCAAGGTGAAGGCTACAAGAGACAGACTGAAACCACAAGGTCTTTTATTTCTAGAAAGTTCACTATTAAAAAAACTAAAAATAATGTTTATCAAATAGAAATTGGATTGGGATGAGTTGAAAGTATTGAGATATGTCCTTGTAGCTTCTATTGTCAATAGATTGGGCTGCAGAAGTCTCCCCTAAGAAGGAAGCTTATACCAACCTTTCGTTCATTTCCAACCATCATAGTTTTTGTTGGGAAAAAGCAGGTTTTGCCATCTACTCCCTATGGGATCTGGAGCAAGCCCTTTCCCTCCAGATCTCAGTTTCTTCATTGGTTAAATGAAGGGTATGAACTGGACAGTTTTTGCTCCAAATCACTTTTGCTCTTTTAATTCTAAATCTATGATCAATAATTCCATTATGCAAATCTAAACTCTTAACACCTTAATTGTTAACACTAGCCTGAGTTTTTACTGCAAACATTAAGTATCACTAAGATCAAATCACTAAGAGACTTTTCAATATCTTGATTAAAATGTACAACTCACTGAGGGACAGTGCACTGAAGCAAAAACCAGAAATACAGGATTCACAGAAAGTTGAAAAAGTGTTTTTTTTTTGTTGTGATACAAAATGTCACGACTAGAGAATAGCCCAGGAATTCTTGATTAATGTACATACTTATTTTCAATGGATAAGATACTAAGGTAATCTTTGAACATGAACTAAAACTTGTCTCTTGAATCCTTCATTTACCCAGAATGGTCCAATAATGAGGAATTGTTTTGAAGGAGTAATGCTTTAAAAAAATAAAATAAAAAATATTTTCTAAAAATGGATTATATGCTTCCTTACTTTACTCATTCATTCTTTGCCCCTTTGATCACTGAATCACTCAAACAAAACTGAGTCCTGGGAATGACCTTAGCTTACATATCCAGGACCATCTATATTTTGCCACTGGAACCAGATGGCTCTAGAGAAGAAAGAAATCCAATTCACTTGCAAGTCATGGCATCACCTTCCTGATATCAAGATCCTCTTCAAGAATGAAGGACAAACAACAACAACAACAACATTAAATCAGCTTGAGTTCAAATCTAGCCTCAGATACTTACTAGCTATATAAGCTTGAGTAAATCACTTCACCCTGTCTGCCTCAGTTTCCTCATCTGTAAAATGAGCTAGAGAAAAAAATGGCAAACCACTCCAGGATCTCTGCCAAGAATGTCAGATTCATGAAGAATCTGGCATAACTGTACAACAACTAAACAAAATTAGGTGCAAGACACTATATGAGATCAAAAGAAAATATCATACATTTCATACCCTCACAGAGTTTACAATCTTATAGGAAAGATACTTACACAAATACTTACACTAGAGAAAACAATATATGACAAGTACTGTAAAAGTGGTATAAAAAAGGAAGAATCAAAGATCTGCTTACTTTAGAAAACAGTCTATTGAAAATAATTTATAATATTTTGGGTGACCCCCAGTCACTGTTAGACACAATCACTATACAGTTTTATATAGTGATCCCTTCAGGAGTAATTCATGGGCAAGCCTAATTTCAGTTCAAAATAATTAGTCAACAAATATTAATTATAGTATATGCAAAACACTGTGCTAGATGGGAAGATAAAAGGATTGGATGAAATGGCCATGCCCTTGTGAAGCTTAACATTTTTCAATTATACAAAGCAATTAATTATAATACAAAATACATATATTAATGTACAAAACAGGTGGAGGGAAAGAGAAGAAAAAAGAAGGAAGAAGAGAGGAAGGAGGTAGAGGAGGAAGAGAAAGAGGTGGAGAAAAGAGAAAGAGAAGAAAGGCAAGAACAAGAACAACACCAAGAAGAAGAAGAGAATGCCAAACCACAGGAAGACGAGAAATCCAAAGAGAAATGCTACATGAGTTCTACAAAAGGAAGATTTATCAATGACAGGAAGGATCAATGGTAGGCTTTCTAAAAGAATTACAGTTTGAATTGGACTTTAAAGGACAGATAGGATTTTCAGCAAATTAAAAGGAATATAAAAAGACTTTCTTAGCACGGGGGACAATATAAATAAAAGCGCAAAAGGAGAAAAGTACAGTAATCCATCTAGGCTGCAAAACAGTTATAGACAAAAATGTGAAATATAGCTGGAAACAGGATGGTGTCAAATTATAAATGGTCTTTAATGCAAGGCAAAGGATACTGAATTTTATTCAATAGTTAAGAGTGAGCTACAGAAAATCTTTTTTCAGAGAAAGGAGAAACTTAATCTTTGCATAGGAAAGATTATTTTATCAACAAAATGAAGAATGGATTGGAAAGGGGAGAAAGTGGAGGTGAATGTAACAGGTGAAGGAAAGAGAAGAAACAAAGAGAACACCAAGGTTTCAAATAAGGAAACTAAATATTAACACTCATGGAAATAGTAAAATTAGAAAGAATGTTTTTAAGGACATAGGTATTGTTTGGTTTTAGACATACTGAATTTGAGGTGCTTTTGGGACTTCCAGATGGAGCTGTCTCATAGTTAGTTGAATCTATATTTTCTATGGGTATTTCTAATTGCTCATGACTAAAACAGAGCTCACTTTCTTTCCAAAGCTAACCCCTCTTCTGATCTTCCTATTATAGTTGAGTGCAGCATTGACCCTTTAGTCTCCCAGATTCTCAATCTCAATGTAATCCTTACATCCCCACTCTCACACACATACCCTGTATCCAACCCATTGCCAAATATTATTTCTATTCCTGCATTTGTCAAATATGTCACTCTAAACTCACATGGCCCCATCCTAGTTCGTTCAGTCCCTTATCACCTCTCACTGGACTATTCCAGTAGTTCTCTAAAAGAATGTTATCCTCTAGAGTCTCTCCATTCCAATCTATCCTTGAGACAATTGCCAAAGTTATCTTCCTAAACAGGACTAATCATCTCTCTCTCTCTCTCTCTCTCTTCTCTCTCTCTCTTTCTCTCTCTCTCTCTCTCTCTCTCTCTCTCTCTCTCTCTCTCTCTCTCTCTCTCACACACACACACACACACACACACACACACACACACACACTCACACACCTCTCAGTAACTCTAGTGCTTTTTCTATTTCCTCTAGGATCAAAAATATATTCTGTTTGGCATTTACAGCTCTCATAAAGCTCTATTATTTAAAATCTTCTTCCTGTCTTCTCCATCTTCATATACAATATTATCCTCTTTGTATTCTGTGGTACAGCTATAATGGACAACTTGTTGTTTTTTATACACAACAAGTGTTCTAACTCCTTTTTCCATGTTTTGGGATTGACTTTTCCCCATATCTTGAATCCTCTCTCTTCTTCACCCCAACTCATGGAATTTCTACTTTCCTTCAAGCCTCAGTTCAAGAGGCAACTTCTGTCGGAAGCCTTACTTTCCCTCACTCTTTGTTCTCCCCCTAACTCCCTCCCCAGATATTAGTATCTATATCCTAGTACTTGTGTGTCCAAGGTCATGTAAGTAGCAAGATAGAGTTTGGGTATTTTGATAAAAATCTTGCCTGTTTTCATCATCATTAACACCAAGAGCCATATTTTCTAGAGTTTATAGTCATTGCACATATTTAAAAGTTTCTGAACATATGATTGACAGTTCAGATTTGAATATTCTTTACTGGTAGTCACTCATAGTTCTCCCCTCCACAAAAAAATAAAAAATAAAATTACATTCACAAAGATTTTTTTTTAGTTTATAGAAGACTCCTTTTTTAAATGATTGAGGTTGGAACTTAAGAATATCCTCTGCTGAGACTATTTCCACAAGTTGATAAGTATTGGTATACTTACATTGTTAAATTTTGCAAACCAGGAGTAGGTATTCATCAGCCCAGAGAACATGCATTAAGATAAATGGGCATTCAGAGATTTCCTTATAAATGTAAAGAGAGCTGTCCAAAATACAATTTTCATTTTTTAAAACTTAAGTCATCTGTAATAAATATGAGATATTCTCCTTGAACTGACTGACTTCCTGCATCTATTCCAAATCTGACATCTGAATCACTTTATAACTCAGATGCAGTTAAATCTAAATAACAGAGCACTGTCTCTGGAACTATTGATTATATGCTAACAGAGATCATGTCTTCCCAACACCCAGCCACTTGGAAAATGGAAAGAGCAGTCAAATGCCTTCTTTGGCATTATTTGAACCAAGTTAAAACTGATTTTCTTTACAGAATTCAGTCAAGCTTTTTTAGAGAACTAGAAGATACTCCTGAAAAGCTAGTGGGGTAGCTTTCAAAGTATGGCATTTCAGAGATGAAATGCTTTCCCTGAGGGTTATGGGTCTCTATATTACTACTAAAATTTAGGAGCATTGCTTAAACCAGATATAACCACTAGGTAATGCTATGTTAGCTTACCAAAAGGCTCTCTATTTACTACAAAACCCACATTCATCAGATATGGGATCTGAAATGAAACATTGGTGACCAAACAGTCAATTTTGAATTAGAGATGGAAGAACAGAGCAGACATCAACCAAAGCCAAAAGGTTGCCTTTAAAAAGAAAAATCTGAAAGCAATTGAAAAAACTAAGTATGGAAAAAGAAAGAGGATTTAAAGGAAAAGGGATGGGAGGGGAAAAGATATTTTTTTTTCAGTTCCCAATAACAAAAAAAAAAAAAAAAAAAAAAAAAGCTTACACCAGCAGTAGAGCAATTACAGGTGAAGTCACAAAATAATAAAAAAGGTCAACAAAGTAAATCTTATAAATCTGACACTAATTATGCTCTCAGCACCTCTCCCTTGTCAGCCTCTGTGCTCCCCAGAGGGTGTACAAAATAATCTCTAAACTTGTGCTGAAAAACCAGTTCAGAGATTTCCCTTCTGCTGCAGAGATTCCTATACCTCATCCTTGTCTATCCTACCAGGTAGCAATAACCAGGTAACCTTGTCTCTGCCTAGACTTGAAAGAAGGAAAAAAAGACTGGACTTCTTTTTGCCTGGAGCCACTTGATGAGGGAAGCCAAAAGCTGCAAAAAGCCCAAAACACCCTTTCCACCTTCTCCAATACTGCAAAATTTGGCAGAGATTGATTCAGTCTAAGTAGATAACCAAAGAATGATAAAACTGGAACAGAAGGCCTGTATGCAATACTGAATAGGCAAGAAAAAGAACTGAAATGCATCTGGAGCTAGATCTGGCCTCCAGAAGTTTCTTGAGGAAAGGATTGATTTTAAACTTTAATATTAAGGATCTGAATAGGAAATTTTCAAAGAAAAAAAAATCAAATCTATTAAAAATCATATTTTTTAAAATGATCCAAATTACTAATGAGAGAAATGAAAGTTAAAATCACTTTGAGGTTTCATCTCGTACATATCAGAATGGAAAAGACAAGAAAAGAGGAAAATGACAGATGTGGGAGGGGCCATTGTTTTATGAATTGTCCAATCATCTGTAAAGCAATTTAGAATTACACCTTGAAAGTTACTACTACTAGGACTATATCCCTCCACTCTAAAATAAAAACACAAAGAAAAAAGCCTAAATATAAAAATATTAAAAATATAAAAATATAAAAAATTAAAACATATTTATAATAGCTTTACTTGTGGTAGCCAAAAACTGGAAACTAAGGGGATATTTTCCACAGTTAAACAAATTGTGATTTTTTTGGGTTTTTTTTTTTATGCCATAAGAAATGATGAAATGGACAATTTGGGAAGAAACTGGGACTATATGAACTAGAGCATAGTGAAGTGAGCAGAATGAGAATGACTTATACAATGACTGCAATGCCATAGAGAAAAACAACTTTGAAAGATTTTAAAATGCAATGTAATAATAAATAATGAGTTTGAAAGAATGGAGATAAAACATGATGCTTATCTCCTGACAGAGAAAAGATGAACTTAAAATGCAGAAAGTGAAATACATTTTCAAATGTGGCCAATGTGAGAATGTGTTTTGCCAGATTATGTAACTATGCATTAGGTATTTTTTTTTAAATTTGCTTAAGGGAAAGAGACAAATTAAAAGAGAGGGAGCAAATTTATGCTATGATATGCCACAGTTATTTCAACATAATTTAATGCAGTAAAGTGGTGTTCTGAATTAAAGCTCAGGCACTGAATCTCACAACCAAAGAGTAATAGTGAACATTCATTGCTACTCTTGCTACTAAAAAATGAAAAAGTTCTTCAATATACCGCCTGCATAGGAAAGGATCATTATTGGGAACAGAGGGTATTTATTATGGCAAATATGTTAAATACACTGCCAACTTTAGTAGGAAGTATTTCTCCTTTTTCTATCACTTCATTACTGATAGAGGCTGTGTAATAAAATAATATTTTAAAGGTATAGAAATTATTTTTAAATTTAACAAGAAAGTTGGAGAAGAGGGAGAATTTTGAACTAACCAAAATACCAAAAGGAAAGGGAAATGGGGAAAATAACATGAGAAAGAAAGAAAGAGGAAAAAGAAGTTGAATTGCAAAGTTGGTAGTGACAAACAGAAGGATGAAAATGGCTACCTAAGAATAAAATCTTTATATCAAATATCTCTAAAAGTTTGATATTCAAAATACATAGACAAATAAAAGAAATATTTAGGGAATAAAAGTCATTCTTCATCAGAAAAAATAGATGGTTAAGGCTCAAATATTTTCAAAACAATTTTTTTTTCAAATTTAGCATAGCAAACTATTCACAAGAATATGAAAGAATGTTCCAGAGACAACTAAGTAGTGCATTAGATATAGTACCAGCCCCGGAGTCAAGAGAACCTGAGTTCAAATATAGCTTCAGACAACTGACATGTATTAGTTGTATGATTTTGGGTAAATTACTTAACTCTAATTGCCTCACAAATAAAAAGAAAGGAAAAATGTTCCAGATCATTAATTATAGGAGAAATGAACAAATCAAAACAATTCTTGGATTTTACCTCTCAACAAATTGCAAAGATGAAAAAATATGGAAAGAGCTAATGTTGAAGAAAGTGTGGACAGACAGATATATTAATACATAATGGAACCATTCCTGGACAGCAATTTGGAATTGACCAAATAAACTGACAAAAATTTCTATCCCCTTTGTTCCAGAAATCCTATCACTAGCCACATATACCAAGGAGATCAGTGGCAAAAAGAAAAACTGATAAATTTTAATAATTTTCTTCAGTTCTACTCCTCCCCCAAAAAAGAAATATATGCAGGATCCATTTCTGGTTATTAACATTTTCTTCTTTACATTCTTAAGTCTAGACAATCAACAAAGCAATACCTCAAGTTCTGATTTGTAATATTTGTTGATTTATGAGTGGCAAATGCTCATAAATTCAGGTCAGCTCTACTGGCTCAGTACACCCTTGAAACTAATTATCAAAAGAGATATGACTTGACCATCCACAGCTGATTCTTATCCGAAGTAGGATTTGAACTCATATCTCATTGGGTTTGTTACTCCTTCCACTATATTTTAGTACCTCCATTTTTCAGGATCTTCAGGTTTCTGCATTCTCAGACAGAACTTCTATGGGATGTGTGAAAAGCAATGTAAATAAATCACCAAATGGACTTGAGGGCAAGAACTGCTCAAGAGCTAATGTTATTATGAAGGCAGATTAAAGTGCCTGCTGACCTTTTATTGTAGACCAAAGCAATATAATGAATTTTAACCTACAAAACCAATGACATGAAGAGATTAATGTACAGGGCTTTGACCTATCTTCTAAAAGAAACTAGAATTTTATTAATAAGAACTACATAGATAATCCATTGTATCCAGCTCTCTTTCATGTCCCATTGCTGCCTAGTGGAAAGGGATGTGATGGCTCAGAATCCTTACCTTATCACAGAATAAACATATCTGATTACTCACTATCTTGGTTACTTTATGATGGTAGCCAGGATATCACAGGGGCTGACTTTCTTAAGAACTTGAGGCTATTATCACCATGAAGCCTTTCTAATTTTTATCTCTCAAGATTTAAAGAAGCCCCCGCTTAGATGTTGAAGCTTATCACCCTTATGGGGTTCCCAAGATTTCCAGTTCCATGTGATAAGCTCAGATATTTCTAAGATAAAAACTTCCACCAGGGAGAAATATGGAGCAAAATTATAGCAAAATGTCCTTTGAAGGAAATGTTTTAAACAAGCAAAAGGCAGCAAAGCACTTAAAAAAGAACCATGTCTCTGAGAAAAGTCAGAGAGCCCAAGCTAGAAAAATAAGCAAGTCCATATGGATGAGAGGAAGGGGAAGAAAACAAACTAGCAAATTAACACAAAGTAGTTCTCTCTAAATGGGACTTCTCTTGGCCTCCACACTATTAAAACAGCTGCATGCTCTATAATACCTTGCCTAATTCTCATGGGAATGTGAAAGCACATCATTCTTAATTCCTCACCTTATGTGAAAAGCAAAATATATTTGTGAGGTTTTGTTTCCTCAACTGAAAAATTCCAAATAAATTTTGACCAATTATAATATTGAACCAAATTTAATTAGATAAAATTGAATAAAATTAAGTATCTGGTGAATCTCACAGAATTGTTATGTAGAGGTTTACATGGTAAGAAAAGAATGTGATGTAAGCTTTGGGGTCAGCACCCCTTGGATAAGGGGAACTAAAGAATGTCTTAAGTCAACAGAAGTAATTCTAAGGCAAATGATCTGGATCATGCCCCAGGAAAGCTAAATTTTCAATTGAGCATGCTTAATAAGCCTCATACATATTAACTTTTCTTCCCTTAAGGAAAAGTCATCTGTCTTTTCCCAACATTCGATGATGTGGCAAGGGGAGGGGGAAATATGGAAACATATCAAAGGGTCTATGTAATGGGAACATAATGAAATGTTAGACCTAGGAGAGATCTCCTCCAATGGAAACTCTGGGGAGCAGGATTATAAAGTGTAACTGCTTGTCTAGCTTCTGTGAAGATGCTCTTTGAAAAGAGTATCACTCCTACTTTTTGCAAGAAGAGTAATAAAATCCTCACTCTACTGAGAATTTGACTCTGAAGTCTTCATTTTTAACAGCATCTTTTCATTTTCTCTACTTTTTAAATTCCTCACCCATATATTTGTATACATGTTCTCAGATCCACAACAAAAAATCTTTATGTTGTTAAGTGGCCAAGAAAGGGAAGAGAAAGAATAAGAACAGACCAAGAAACCTTGAGTTTGAATTCTGACTCTATCCTTTACTATGTATGTAAAATTTGCCATTTCATATCTCTAGGAACTCAGTTTCTTCATCAATTAATCCATCAACAAGCATTTATTTGTGAATTCTATGGACCAAGCAATATATCAGACACTGATAATCCAGATAAAAATAAAGCAAATCTTCCTCTCAAGCTTACATTGTGTTAGGGGAAAACAACATGTAAGTATATAAGTAAATAGAAAATATATACCAACAAATTTGGAACAAGAGTTCTAGCAGCTAGGAGAGAGGTAAGATAGCTCTTGAACTTATCTTTGAATAGAACAAAAGAGCATTAGGTAAGGAAGATAGGAGTTCAAATTTACCCTTAGATACTTATTATTTCTATTGACGAAATCCAACAAGTCACGGTAAGGTACAAGTCACAAAAATGAACAGTCATCCAGAATGAATTCATAATCTCAAATCACCTCCAGGTCAAGGCGCAAGGCTTTATTAGGAGGCCATTAGGAGAGAAAAGTTTCTGAGGAACTCCCAATTAACAAGGAAGAAGATGGAACTGTTTATGAGAAAAGTCCCTAAACAGGTGTGCTAACCATGCTAGCTGTGTGCATCAGCAAGGTTACAGATTATCTATCATAGGATACATCACATTTATTTAAGATAGCCAATATGGAGCCAATACAAGTTAACTCTCTGTCTGTACAAGACAATTTGGTCAAAACAAGAAATTCTGCTGGGTCAATTTGTTCCCATATCAAGAGGAACTAGAAGAAGATAGCATTCCCCACTGAGGTCCATTCAGATACTGGGCTGCTCCCACAGATTTGGTATTTTGCTGGGGTCTTCTCACCCTCTCAGTGTTTTCTGAATAATTCACTGTTTGCCTAAATTTCACCATCTATAAAATGGAGGTAATAAGCCTCTGGAGGATCAAATAAGATAATATTTGTAAAAAGTGCTTTTAGCATTTAGAAGGTGTTTATTTCTTTTTTCCCATTCAGGAACAGGAGACCACTTGTACAAAGATACAATTGTGAGGAAAAAGAATATCTGTGTATCAGAAGCAAAAATTTGATTCAATGCCAAATGAGTGTATAGATTACATATGTAACAAGCCAGACTGAAGTCAGATTATGAGAATCTCATTGCCAACCACAGGATTTATATTTAATTCTTGAAACAAAAAGGAGGAACTAGAGCTTTTTGAGCAGGGGAATAATGTGGATATACTGAGACTTTAGGAATATGATTCTGAAAGTATTCTATCTATCTTCTATTGTAAAGGAAATTAGAAGTCCATTACATTAATAGCTTATTAAGTCCTTCTCACTGCCTCATTGCCACCCAGTGGAAGGGTTTGTGAAGGCTAACATGACATTTTTAAAGCAGTTCATAAGACACGCAGACCTTATATTAAAATGTAAAACTGACTGATTCTGATATGACAGAACTCCTATTTCCCAATCATCAAAGAGAACCATAAACCAAAATCTTCTTCTTAGCCATATGCTTTTGGGTTTGTCCTCTGACTGAATTCAGTGCTTGGAGCAGCTTGTACCATCCAAAACCAGCCTAAAATGAACCTGGAAATGCTGACCTGCACCAACAGCCTGCTTCCCCATTGAATCCTCTCCAAGAACTTCTTTCCCTAAAGCTCCCCTTTTGTACTTCCTCTTATGATTTTGGTCTTTAAAGGCTATTCTGTAAACCTAATTTTTGGGGCGCTTCTGTATTTCTATGGCTAGGATTCTAGGGAGTCCTGTCCACATTAAAGATACATTTCTGGTTTTTTGTTGTTTTGGTGTGTGTGTGTGTGTGTGTGTGTGTGTGTGTGTGTGTGTGTGTGTGTGCGCGCGCGTGCGCGTGCACGCGCGCATGGACACGTGCATTTATTTATTTATTTTGTTTATTCCTAATTCTTCTGGTTTTCTTTATAATCATCCTTAGGTTAACAGAAACAATGGTCCATTTTTAGAGTAAATGGCAGGGCTAAGGTTTAAATTTTAGTGTACATAGACTCTCTTCTATCTCCTCTAATTAGAATGTAAATGTCATAGGGGCAGCATCTACAGCTAAGCATTGGACCTTATTTTTCTAAGACTTTTGTTGAGCTGAGGTCATAGCTAGTTGTTAGCTAACTTCTCAAATTAGAGATGCACCAGTACATCTTTACATGAAGATAGTACTTTATAAACTTTAAAGAGGAAGAAGCTTGGGTCAGAAGAAAGAATCCACTGGATTCAGAAGACTTGCACTCAAATTTCACTTCTTATACTTATTTTCTGTGCAACTTTAAATGAATCCCTTAAACTCTCTCTGGTCCTCAGTTTCTTCTATAAAATGAGAAAAATGGATTAGCTGGCCTCTGAGATTCCTTCTAGTTAATTCTATGCATTTCAATTTGGAACTATGCCCAAAGGGCTCTCAAACTGTGCATACCCTTTGATCCCAGAAGTGCCTCTACTGGGCTTATATCCCAAAGAGAACTTAAAGGAAGGAAAGGGAACTGTATGTGCAAGAATGTTTGTGGCAGCCCTTTATGTAGTGGCTAGACACTGGAAACTGAATGGATGCCCATCAATTGGAGAATAGCTGAATAAATTATGGTAAATGAATGTTTAACAATGAGGAAATTTTAATAGACATAATGAAAAGTGCTATCCACATCTAGAGAGAGAACTATGGAGACTGAATGTGGATAAAAGTATTTTTTGTTGTTGTTGTTGTTTGTGTGTTTGTTTCCTTTCTCATTTTTTTCCTCCTTTTGATTGATTTTTCTTGTGCAGCATGATGAAAATGGAAATATGTTGAGAAGAATTACACATTTAACCTATGTGAGGCTTGTTGTCTTAGGAAAGGAGGAGAAGGAAGGTGGGAAAGTAAAATTTGTAACACAAGATTTTGCAAAGGTGGATGCTTGCTAGGATTCTTGCAGGTATTATGGGCCAGAACTAGAGAGAAGATAATGTGCTTAGTTCACACCTTTAAAAGGTGTTCGCACCTTTTAAGGAGTTCCACAAGCCCATGGAGTACCCACAAGCTCATTCTCTGGGAGGATATAAGGATCCAACATTGAGTGGGGAAGTCAGTCTGGATTGGGTCAAGGAGAAGATTTCCCAGGAGAACTTCAGAGAAACTTGAGGAAATTCAGAGTGAGAATCAAGTGGATTCGCAAGTCCAGCAGATTCACAAGTTTAAAGGAAAAGCCTGCTCATGGACTTGCAGGAGATTCACAACTGGGACTGAATTCTGGGAAACCCACAATCCCTCACTCTCGGAGGCAGAGTCTGATTCCCACACTATAGGAGATTCAGAGTCTGATTCATTACCACATCTACCTTTATGCTGTCTGGAGGCTTTGGATTCAGAGGGAGCTAGAGATTGAAGATTTAGGATTTTGAAGGATACAATAGAGGATCTGGACTTTAACTCCTGGCTGCATTTTAGGATTACTGAACTGAAAGGAAGGCTGCCTCCAGAAGCTCTCCAAGAAACCTGCTCCCAGAGAACAATCACAATTTAGAGACAACAGAACACTACAGATGCTAAAAACTAATTTTGCATATATTTGAAAAAATAAAATACTATTAAATTCTTTTTAAAAGATACTTCCTTTTAGCTTTGCCTTGAATAATATTTAACCTTCTTCCTTTGAATCATGTTCTTCTCTTTTTTCATGACCCCTAGTTTGAATCATACACAAGGATGAAAAGGTCCCAAAAGAAGTCCCTCCTATAACAACAGAAGTTGACAAAGATGTCTACCAGTCTCAAAATCTTGTAGGCCAGTCCAGCCTTTCCTCCTTTATCCCTTCTCCTCCCTTCCACAGAAACAGATCTGGTTGCTTCCCCTCTCCCTACACTAGGTGATTACTACACCAGTTGGGGCTACATCAGAGAGTCAGGCTATCAGAATGAAAACCTCATCCTTCCATCTCCTTCACTTCATTTGTTGAGATAGGGGACTAGGAGTGTAGAACATTGCATATACTGTTAGCTTTGATTGATATGTACCTTATGGAAGTGGTGGTGCCCCAGTGACACTTCAACAAAATTTGGTTATTTAAAGATGTTACAAGACAGAACCAATGAAGTGTAAAAAGGAACAGTGGAAATTCCCTTCCCTGGTGGGATATGATGTTTGTTTAGCTCAATAGTTTATGAGAAGGCCAGTGAGATCAGTAATTTGTCTCCAGGGTATTCACACCTTTGTCCCCAGAGAAATAAGGGAATCAGAAATAAATTAAGATTGATCTCAATTAGTGTCTTACAAAGGGAAGGGACTTTTAATCCAGGAAGGATTATAGGAACTGGAGAAGCTAGAAATCTCCCATGTCTTTCCTGGAAATAACAAACAAGCTCGGAGCTTGCTCTGAGGGAATGAATGCACTGAGGGTTCAGGACCATTCAACTGAGCAATGCCTGAAAGTAAAAGTAACTGCCCCTATCCATCCAAGGGCAAGCCTCAGAAATCCAGGAAATGGGCCTAGCTGGCCAAGACTCTATACCCTGAGAAGAGTTAAAAGGTTGAATATCTGATTATAATGAGAATTAGTATGTTAACTTAGTGTGAATAACATCATTTTATTTTAAACCTTCCTTTTGCTACTAAGTCATTGTCATGCTTTTCCATAGTAAGATAAGTGCTTGATTGGTAGAGTTTGATAATGATTTATGTTTTCCAAATCTGGTAAAACACTTGCTAATGATGTCAGCTTTGATACATAGCTTCCTTTCTTCTTTAACTTAATGAACTTCGTAAGCTTAATAAACTTAAACTTAAATGAATCTCATAAGCTTAAATCATAAACTGATTACCAAATCAGAATTTTGATGTCATATGTAAATATCCTTAGCCAGAACCAAAAAAGAAATCCATTGGAGTCCTTGGGCATTCATTTGTTTCTGGAATACAACCAGTGCAGAAGCCTATATTCCCAGTATTTAAAAATGTGAGCATCATGTATTTGCTCTAGTTTGCTGGTTGATTCACCAGAATGCTATCAGGAAAAGAGATGAGTAGAGAGGAAACCTTCTCATGAGGGCCAGGATGATATACATACACTTACCAGTGCTAGTTTGTTCTTAGAGTTTGATATTTGTATTATTAAATAGTCAATAAAGTTTGGTTGGATGAATTGATGACTGTGTGTCTTAATTCACATATGTAATGGTAAATCAGTTTTACATATACACTGTGAGTTACACTGGTCCAGATCAGCAGCAACAACTCAATAGCAGAAAGACTTGCCCAGCACAGTCCAAAAGTAGCCAAGCCAATCAAGGAAGGAGGTAAGAGAAGATAATGAATGACCTTGATCCAGCCCAATAGCTGGGCCTGACCTGGCTTACCTAGTTATCTAGTGAGATCCAAGCACATCTGAGCCACATGTCCAACAGAGATTTCCTACCCTTGGAGAAGCCATGCACTGACAGCCTGCACCAAAATGAACTTTTTAAAATGCCTCAAGGGAAAGAAAAGGATGTAACATCAATTCCATTCATAATTGCAGAGGAATGGACAGAATACCAATGGACACAAATAGCATGTCATTAATAACTATAGACACACCTAAAAAGAACACAATTCTAAGCCTCCATTATTTGACTCTCCAAGTAAGGGTCAAATGTCCAGTGTAACCAGCTGTCCAATCCAGGATACCAGAAGCCAGAACCATTTGACAGTGCTCCTCTCAAAGAACAGGTCTATCACAGACAAAAGAGGTTTCCCAACCACAGGAATGAATGGTGAGAAATTAGTCATGCACCCTTCTGCAAAGTGATAAAAAGCGAGTGTTTGGAGACATCTACCTCTACAAACACAGAATACCTGTGGATTTGAGCCTCAAATCACACAGCATGAATGCTGGAGAATTCCCCATGGTAGACAAAGCATTGCTTGTTTTAGTCAGGGCAGGGAGGATAGCAAAATGACACTTCACCAGTCGTGATCTTGCCCAGATTCCGGAGACAGGAAAGAGAAAATCCATACAATATAAAATATGGGGGAGGCTGGAAGGATAAACAAAAGAAAAATGGATGGTGAAACTGGACAAGTTTTAGTAACCTAAATGTGGAAGTAGAGGTACTTAACACATGAGCCTGCCCCACCAATCCCTTGTCATGTCCACAGCCTAAACTAGAACACATTAATTTCCATTTCTGATCCAACTCCCTTTCCCCTGTATACATGCAGTGTTGCCAACAAACTCCATACTACTGCTGCTCAGCCTTGGGGACTGAACCTATCTTTGGGCCTGAGCAGGCAATCAGTGGAGAAATTATGGCAATAATTTTAGAAATAAAAAGAAGAAAGGAAAATGTTCAATCACGTCTACTCTCTTCCAAGAATAATAAATGTCTCTGTCTCCTCAGGAGAACATTCAGAACAACTGAGTGGAGTATTCAGGGAGAGAGGCTCTAGAAGTCTGGCCAGACAAGACATGTACCACATTGGAAAGGAATGTGCAGGGGAGAAGTCTTCATTTCTCACTCTGGGAGATCAGAAAAATCAGCTGAAGGTATCTGCTATGTTTTTAAAAGGGCTAACTTAATATCTCCCAGCAGGTTTTGGCTAGACAAAGTGCCCAGAGAGTATTAACTGAGCAAATTAACCAAGAAAAAAATAATAATAAACAGAGACTGCCAGGACTCAGAGTGTTTAAAAAAGAAGAAGAAAAAAAAAAAAAAACTCCCTTTTCTCGGTCATACTTACCTAGGGAGTTTTGTTATTCCTTATTTTTGGCATTCATCAAAAAAGAAGATCATAAGACCATGAGATTAAAGAATTTAACATTAGAATTGATATCAGAATATATCAGTTTAATGGCTTCACTTTACAACTGAGGAAACTGAGGTTTAAGGGGGTCAACAGAAAAAGAAACAAATATTTGATCAGATGATCTGAGATCCTATAAAATCTATTTTAATAAAAACCTTAAGTTCAATGTGTATTATGAGGAACTTCAGCTTAAGTGACTGGATCCAAGTCTTCTCCAAGGAAAGCCTGTCCAAAGTAACTTTAGTTGTTCTGCTTGATAGGAAGTTACAGATAAGCTCACAATTTGGGAACACAAGAGCATCTTAAAAATGTCAAGCAGAAAGAAAACAGGAAAATCAAGGCCCTTTCTCTCCCTTCCTCCCTCTTTTGAACTCTCTAATAGAGAGCAGGAATAGAAAAAAATCAAAGGCAAATACTTAGGATTCCACCCTCACCCCCAGGAGTCCCGGATTGAAGGGTGGGGCCATGAACTCCAAAACCTCCATTTAAAGAGAGAATTCACCTTAGAATATCTAATTTATATCCCTTGCCCCAGGTTAGGTACTATTCTTGGATCTACTCTGCCCTTGGTATCACCCTCCCCCATTGCTTCAGCCATTACCTTGTAAATTCCTTGAGGGCAGGTACTCTTTGTTTACATATAAATAAATAGATGTGTACATAGCCTGACAGATAGATAGATAGATAGATGAACAGATAGATAGATTGATAGATAGATAGATGACAGACAGATAGATATCCCTAGTGCTTACCACTGTGTCTAAAACAAAGTAGAACACTGTAAGCATTTAAGAAATGCTTATTGATTAACTGTCTCCTTCTCCTCTAATCCCAAAGGAAAATTGGGCCTTTCTCTGAAATCCCAGAAGCTTCATGGGATGTGGATTCTAAATCCTCAAATCTGAAGTGGCTATGTCATTGAACTTGGCTTTTAAGCCAAGTCTGTAATCCTATCAGTGTGGCTAAGTAATCATTTTCCTCCCTCCACATGGGATCCAACAATATGAATGTAATTATAACAGACACATGAATTCAAACCCTCAAATAATAAAACTTCAAAAGCATCTTGGGGCCAGCTGGCTTCAAAGTTCTGAAGGCTTCTGTCAATGAATGTCCTACCAATGAATTCTCTGGGCTTCCCATGCTGAGAATTCTATAGGTGGAATGAATGGTTGAAAGGAATGTCAAAATATTTGATCTGATTCTGAGAATAAATATCTAATAAGTTCTTGATTATAAATTTATTTTTTAAAAATAAGTGTCTTGGATCTGCCAAGTCCACCTGAAAATACCAAAATATTCAACTGAAATGGTCTTGAGTTTGTTGTTAACAGATAATCCCCAAGTTCTTAGAAAGTATATCTCAGGATTGATGCAAGTCTGTTCAAAATCACTAACCCTTTCCTCAAAATATGGACATTCTTTTAATTGTTCTTGCTTTGAATTGATGAGTGTCAATTACTTAGGAGCTACCAGGTATCAAAAAAGGAGCTAGGTATTATAGTTACAAAGACAAAAGTAGAATATTCTTTGATCTTGGAGAACTTGTGTCTTATTAGAGAAAACAATGTGAAAATGCAGACCCAGTAAATCCAGTGTAATTCTAGGGTAGGCAGGATCTAACAACTAGGAAGGGAGTATAAAAGAGAAAGCTCTTGAAGTGAGCTTTGAAGGAAGCAGGGACTTTAAGAATATCTCTCCCCATAAGCCAGCTATTACTCTGGACTTCCCTGTTTCTATAAGGAGTATCATCATGCTCTAAATTATCCTGGCAAAATTTGGAGCCAGCTTTAATCCTTCCCTTTTCATCAATATTCACATCCCACAAATCACCAATACCTTCTTTTGCTATGTCTTTAATGTAATATTACATAAAGGCCATAATACACACAGTTTCAGGCCTGGAGTCAAGAAGATACATTTTCCTGAGTTTAAATCTGACTTCAGACACTTAGTACCTGTGTGACGCTGAGCAAGTCACTTAGCCTTGTTTGCCTCAATTTTCTCATCTATAAAATAAACTGAAGGAAGGAAATGGTAAGCCACTCCAGTATTTTTGCCAAGAAATTACCAAATGGGGTCACCAAGAGTCAGATATGACTGAAAAAAGATTAAAGGGACTACATCTTTCACATGTGTTCATTCCATTTCTTTGACAGCTCATATCTAAACTACTGAAATAGTCTCTTTACTAACTGGGTTCTATACCTTTTACTCTCTAGTCCATTCTTCAAACTAAGAAAGCCTATGGTCTAAAAGAGAGAACACTAGTTTTGAAGTCAAAAGACCTGAGGATGAATTCCATCTCTGCTTCCTATCTGTATAACATTGGACAAGTTACTTCTCTGAGATAGTTTCCTCACCTCATCTGTAAAATCAAAAAATTGGATTAAATTATTTTTCAAGACCCATTCCACCCTGAATCCAATAATCTTAGGTTGCCAGACAATTCATCCTCTATTCCTCACCCAAACCCTGCTTAAAAACTTTTGATAGCTCTTTCCTTTGTCTTGTTGTTATTCAGTCATTTTCAATAGTATCTGACTTTTTGTTAACCCATTTGTGTTTTTCTTGGCAGAGATACTGGAATGGCTTATATTTCCATCTCTAGCTCATTTTTTACAGATGAGGAAACTGAGGTGAACAAGGTTAAGTTACTTGCCCAGGGTCACCCAACTGGAAGGTTCTGAGGCAAGATTTGAACTCAGGAAAATGAGTCTTCCTGACAACAGACCCAGTACTCTATTCATTTGTTCCTAGCTAGTTTTCTTTTCCCCTATGCCAAATCTCCTTAAATTGTGGGTCATGATATCATAGGAGGTACATAACTGAATATGGGGATCACAAAATTATGGTTTATTATCAGTAAATGTTTGATTTGTATGTCTATTTCATATACCTATATACCCAAGTAAGTGTAAAATTTCTAAGATGAAATGCAGTCACAAGTGGAAAAAGAAGTTCTGCTCTATATAACCCTCCTACTCCAGTCAAACTGTTTTACCAATCACTTTCCAAACCATATTACATTCCTACCTTTACATCCTTGTTCAAATTCCTTCACAAAATCACAGAGTTTCAGAGACCTCTGAAACCGTTTAGTTCAACCATGGCTAAAAAAGAATCCTTACTGTAACAAACCTAGAAAATCTATTTCTTGCTTGAAACCTCAATAAGGGGAAATCCACTATGTCTTAGGATAGCCCATTGCATTTGTGAATGGTTCCAATTCTTAAATTTTTCCTTATATTAAAACCTAAGCATGTTTCTTTTCAATTTCCACCCATTATTGGGTCCCTAGGGTGAATCAGGACAAGTCTAATCCACATGAAATTCTTTAAACATCAGCATTTTTGCTGCTTAGAAAAGCTTTCCAACTCCTAACCTCCAGATGGATTCCTTCTTTCCTTACAGGGTTGTCCTGAGGCCTGGAACTCAGTATTTGTTTTTCCCAACCCATAGTGGTCTTTCCTTTCTCTAATTTTTTGTGCCACTTAAAAGTTATCCTATTCTTCTGGCACTTAGCAGGTATTACCTTATGTACCTATTACCTTGTGCAGTGATTAGTTGCTAATTCTGCATACATTGTGACTTTTCAACTGAGTTATTAGAATTTTATCTTTACTTAACTTTGTATCTCCAGCACCTAGGACAGCACTCATCCCACAAGAGGTCTATAAATTTTGTAAGTGATTTGATGGAGAAATCAAAACCACCAATAATGTTCCCCCAGGTTCATTCTACCTTCCTTGTCTTCCATGCCCAGTCCAAGGATTTAGGATGCATTTCTTCTTCACCTTTTTTTCTTTTAAAGTTAAACTCAAGTAACAATCTCCTTAATGGGGCTTAATCTCCTATAAAATGATCTCTCTAGTCTTAAATTTTTCTTAAATAGCTTTACTTTGATTTCTATTTTATTCTTTTGGATGTCTTTGAGATTCTTTTAGAGTCTTTGAGATTCACCATACTACACTCTCACCTATAAAGGAGTCCTGAAACAGCATGAAGGTGGTGTTTCAGAATTCATTAATCAATGGAAAGGCACTTATTAAGTGTCTTGAAGTGCAAAGCATTGTGCTAAACTCCAGGAATACAATATTGCTAAAGTAAGACAGCCCATGATTTCAAGAAGGTAATATTCTATTTGTGAGTGGTAGCCCATCTATGAAGCTTCAGTAGCAAGTCAATGGAAAGGCCAGTTGTAATCTTGGCTTCATTATTTTAGTGCCTATTTTCAGAATACTTCACTCCTATATCTAGAATGCATACTTCTAGCCCAGAGAGGAAAAATAGCCCCAAAGAAATGAAAATGAACTTTTAAAATGTAGTTTTTAAAGGGTAATTCAATCATCTTTTCTTAGAGCAGATATCCGAATCATTTCTGTCCATTTTGAACCTCAGACATCACTTGGAATGACTCAGGATGACTCTTCCATTTCTGTATCACAGAAGAGGTCTCTAACTGTACAATATTTTAGGTACTCTAAATCTCAAAGGCTTTTTTCCACAATGCCTGCTGGTAATGTTTTCTTAGGGGCTTGATGATAATCACCCTGGAAGCAGGTTTACTACAAAAAGTTATTTATGTAACTAAGAGAGAAAAAATTTCAATATTTATAGCTCAACAGAGAAGGTTCTTTTTAATGGATTCAGGGACCACTTAGCAAGAATAAACAAAGATGAATGTGCTACAATATTTTTAAACACAACATTTGGGCTACACCAATCAACAAATCTACAGGGTTATTGAGTTGTTGAGGTTTAGAGAAGGTTTAGTGTATTAGCCACTATGAATATGAATATCTTTCAGTGACCAGTGTACTAATCCTAATGATACCCAAAGATCTTTGCCAATTATACATGTTGGAAATCCTTCTCTCCCATGATGTCTGCAAGAAGTCACCATACTAAGCTCAAAAGAAGACCTGGATGGGAGCTGGGATGTGTGAGAGGAAAAAGGAATATGCTGATAAGAAGTTTAGGCCTGTACAGTCATTATTAGTCACTTATCGGACTGACTCATCCTTTACTACCACTGAGGTGAGAAAGAACATCTGTGTAAGAACATTAAGTACCAAAAATACTTTATACAACTTCAGCCCCCTCCAGCCACACATGTGACAGGGCAGATAAGGACAAGAAGAAAATTATCTAAACTTTAAGAAACAAATGAGTCAAAATGCTTTTCTTCCCAATTATTGGAGATAATTTTGTAATTTAGGTTTTTTGGTAGTTGTTTTGGAATTTTGAGTAGTTTTGAGTTGGTTTGTTTTGAGCATGGTTTTTTTGTTTGTTTTTCAAAAAACTAGAAAATAAATAAATGACCATCACCTAGGAAAGAACTAAATTGTCCTAAGTGCTTTACAAATATTATCTCATAATTAGAGAAATGCAAATTAAAATGATGCTGAGGTATCACTTCACACCTCTCAGGATGGCTAGGATGATAGGAAAAGATAATGATAAATATTGGAGGAAATGTGGGGAAACTGGCTCACTAGTACATTGCTGGTGAAGTTGTGAAAAGATCTAATCATTCTAGAGAGCAATACATACCCTTTGATTTGCATCCAAAAGAAATCATAAAAGAGAGAAAAAGTATCACATGTGCAAAAAAGCAGTTCTTTTTGTGGTGGCAAAGAACTGGAAGATGATGCCCATCAATTTAGGAATGGCTAAATAAGTTATGGTATATGAAAGTATTGAAATATTATTTTATCTTATAAAAAATAATGAACAAGCTGATTTTACAAAGATCTGAGAAGATTTACATGAACTGAACTGATACTGAGAAAAACAAACAGAACCAGGAAAATACTGTACACAGCAACAGTAGGATTGGGCAATGATCAATTATGACAGACTTGGTTCTTCTCACTGGTTCAGTGATCCAAGGCAATCACAATCAACTCTGAATGGAAAATGCTATCTGCATCCAGAGAGAAAACTATATAATTTAATATGAACATGTATTGTTATTCTGAATGATATTCAGAATTATTCTGAATAATTCTGTTATAGTATTCTGAGTGTAAATCAACATATGCGATGTTCACTTTTTTCTTTTATTTTTTTTCTCGTGTGTGATTTTTTTCCCCCTTTTGTTGTGATTTTTCTATCCCAACACGATTCATAAGGAAATATGCTTTTTTTCCCAAGTGTACATGTATAACCAAAAAAAAAAAAATTTGTTTTTTTTTAACATGTAACTGGGAAAAATATAAAAAAAATGTATATTATTTCATTTGATTCTCACAACAACCCTTTGAGGTACATACTGTTATTTCCCCCATTTTGTAGAAGAGAAAACAAGTTATGTTACTTGTCCAAGATCATATAGATACTAAGTATCTGAGTCTGTTTTTGAACTCAGATCTTCTGGGATCTAGATCTAGAACTTTATTCCCTGAACCAAGAAAGGAGAGTGAGACAGAAAGAGAAAAAAAAAAAAAAAAAATGTATTATATGGATGTAACTTCCTGTAACTCAGGAAGTTATAAGCAAATTATGAAATTTTTAAAATTACTCCCAACATTAGAGAGAATAAAGCTCAAAGGTCTAAGGAATGGCTTACCATTTTCCAGAAGTAGTTAATTAAATGTGTACACAAATGTATATCACGTGCCTTAAAGGCATCACAAGGTTCTTTTTACCATGAACAATCAGGAGTTAAGTGGCCCCGAAGGTCATTTTTGTTGAAACTAGGATGTAGATTTGAAGGGTAGCTCAATTTAGCCTTCTGAAGACCCTCCCTGGCCCTCCATCCATCCCCTACAGCCCCCACTTGTTTACACTACAAAAAACCACATGCCTTGGTTTCAGTTTACATGATTTCTCCACCCAGGATTTATGGCAGGGGATAAAGCAAGAGAATCATCAAAGTCACAAGGCATTATATTTGTGGCCTGAAATCATTCCAGAAACCAGAGCCTAGAGGGAAACAGAAATGCCTGAACAGCAGGGAACAGACTCTCCCAACAGTTGGTTTGGTACATTGCATTTCCCTGGCTCAGTAGAAACTCTCATGATTTGTAGAGTGTGGGCAATGGCCTCTGGATGGCACACACAAGGGGATGACTCTGTACTCTTTGGGCTTTACATAGGAGACTCTCAGGCCACGGGTGCACACGTGTACAAGCACATCTGCTGTCGGAAGATTTAAGTGCTGCTTAAGAAACACAAGAAATAGTGGAACTCTTGGCTGTAAATCAAGTTATTTTGCACATAACAGAAGCAAGGTAAACCTTCTGATAGATGGAATTATATGTCATGGTTTTAGAATACAAAGGAACCTTTTCCTTCTTGAAAAAATAGTTAGTATAGGGAAAAGATCATTGTTTTGTAGACAGCAGACTTGTATTTCTTCTGTGACATCAACAAGCACTTCACTTTCCCAAAAACTCACTTTACTATAAAACGAAGGGGAAGTACAAATGGTCAGCCTTTGATATTTCTTTCCACTCCAGATCTAACACCTCAAGAACCTGAAGAGTTTCCAATGCTTTGGGGGATCTAAGTTAATTACTCTAAAGTTTAATATCTTTTCTCACAACTTAATGAAATGGGTAATTTTAATGTTACTGCTCCTATTTTTGCAGATAAGGAAATTGAGGCTCAGAAAGATTAAATGACTTACTTGTGCAAGGTTACCCAATTAATAAATACTGTCTCAAACCTCTGTTTTCTGACTTTAAATCTAATGCTCTTTCCATCAAACACACTGACTTTCATGACAAAGGACATCATGCTCTACAGCTCTTTTCCAACATTTGTAATGAATGTATTCTGTTTGAATACATTGGATTTTAAATAACCAAAATGTCCAAAACAAACTCATTATCTTTTCTTCCAAGACTTCCATCCCTCCAAACTCCCCTATTACTACTGAGGCTACTGCCATCCTTCTAGGCCCCAAGGTTTATAATGTCATTGTCATTCCCAACTTTTCATACTCCTACTCCACATTTGTATTTTGTTGCTAAATCTTGTTCTTTCACTTTTACAATATTTGTTATATATAACTCCTTTTCTCCACTCACATAGCCATTGCTCTAGTCCATATTCTCAACATTACCCCATCTGGACAAAGGCAATAATAGTTTTCTAAATAGTCTTATTGCCTCACGTCACTCTCCACTCCAATTCATCTTCCTCTTATTTGCTAAAGTGATTTTTCTAAAGCATATGTCTCAGCATTCCACCCCTTATTCAATAAACTCCAAAGATTTCCTACTACTTCCAAAAATCAAACATAATTTCTTCTATTAGAAATCTAGGCAGCTGGATAGAACAATAGATAGAGTTCCAGGCCTGGAGTTAGGAAGATTCCTCTTTCTGAATTCAAATCTGCCCTCAGGCACTTATTAGCTGATGTGACCCTGGGCAAGTCACCTAACCCTGTTTGCCTCAGTTTCTTAAGCTATAAAATGAGCTGTAGAAGGAGATGGTAAATCATGGACTCATGAAGAGTTGGACACAACTAAATAATTCCATTTGATCTAAAGCTCTTTATAAATTGGCCTCTTTTTATCTTTTTAATCTTTACAATTTAGTTTCCTCTACAAACACTATGATTCAACTACACTGACCTACCTGTTGTTCTTCAAACACAACGCTCCATCATTTGTCACTGTGACTTTGCACTGGCCCTCACCTGGACCCAGAATGCTCTGCCTCCTCACGTCTATCTGTTAGTTTTCCTGGCTTCCTTCAAGAATCCATTCAAAGTCCACTTTCTGTAAAAGGCTTCTTCTACAGTTGCTATTTCCTTCCCTCTTAAGATTGGCTCTTATCTTCTCTGTACTTGTACCTAGTAATTTCCATGTTGTCTAAGCCACTAGATTGTAAGCTTCTTGATAAGCAGGGACTGGTTTTTACCCTTTTTTGTTTCTCGACCCTCAGCATAGTATTCATAACATCTTAGCACTTTAAAAATGCTTGGGAAATGACTACTACAGACAATCAAATGAGTCTTTAAGGTAGGCAGAAACATGATCTGAAAATGGAGATTAAGAGAATGTACCTCTCTTAGCTACACTGACTTGAATTTAAATCAATATCTATAAGAAGGTATAATCTTATTTATGGTATTTATGGTATTATTCGTTTCAAATTACCTTTCCCAGGGTTGAACTTAGGTAACTAAAGGTAATTCAGAGCTAAAAGAGCACTTGGAGATGCAGTGAGCAACATTTTTCTCTAGTGCCTGGCTTGCCTTTTCTCTCTTTCCTATTTTCTGTAGTTTTTCTATTCCAGCAGCTCAACATTCTCATAACCATCAACTAGTCCCACAAAGGAAAGGAATCTAATAGTCATTGGCACTAAAAGTGTTAAAGTCTTACTAGAGATATACCTTCATAGGTTTTGTGCATTCTAAAAAGGATTTTCCTAAAAAGGAAGATGAATGTTGACTATTCATTTAACACCAAGAAATGAGTGAATCACTGAATGTAGGACTTTAAGCTAGTAGAGGGAAATAGTTTTGGTTAAAATTCATTCCACACCAATCCTAGCACAGAACTAGTAAGCCCTAAAGGATTTACATTGAAGATCATTTGATGTCATAATGAAAAGAGATCCAACTTAGTTACTCATGTCCTGTGTTTATCTAAAATATCTACAACTAGGAGAATAAGGCAGGACAGAGAGGAAGAAGACCTGGGTTCAAAAACATATAACTCGGAGAAAATAGTTGTTCTGTTATCCATCTATGTCCAGCTCTTAATGACTCCATGGACCCCATTATCCATGAGGTTTTCTTGGAGTGGTTTGCCATTTTCCTTCTCCAACAGATTAAGGCACAAAAGGGTAAATAACAAAGCTGGTCAGTGTCTGACATTGGATTTGAACTCAGATTTGCCTAACTCCTGGTCCAATGCTTTATCCACTAGACACCTAACTACTTCCTGTGAGAAAAACCATTTAATTAAAAGAAGAAAAATCAATTTGAGTCAATCTCTTCACTTCTCATAGGATCAAAAGATTATCTTTAAAATGACTAACTAGTTGGACTTACCACTCCTCCATTATTATACATTATTCTCTTCCATCCAAATTGACCTATTTGCTGTAACTCAGACATAACACTCTTTATGCTGTCTCTGAATCTTTGCACAGGCTTTGTACCATGATTAGAATGCTATGCCTTCTCAGATTTTCCTACAGGAAGGAAGGAAGGAAGGAAGGAAGGAAGGAAGGAAGGAAGGAAGGAAGGAAGGAAGGAAAGAAGGAAGGAAGGAAGGAAGGAAGGAAAGAAGGAAGGAAGGAAGGAAGGAAGGAAGGAAGGAAGGAAGGAAGGAAGGAAGGAAGGAAGGAAGGAAGGAAGGAAGGAAGGAAGGAAGGAAGGAAGGAAGGAAGAAAGGAGAGAGAGAGGGAGAGAGTGAAGAAAAGGAGAGGAGGGAGAAAGGGAGGAAGAGAGGGAGTGAAGAAGGAAAGAAAGTGCCTATTTTTTGCCAGGTACCATGTTAAGTTTTTATAATTATTATCTCATTGATTAATCAAATGGATTAAATGATCTTTAAGATTCCCTTCTAGCTGTACTTAGATCAATGAAATAGAATGATATAGCCAGTCCTACCCGGGGAACATGACAAGAAAGTGATTTTTAATTGCCAAAGTTAAATAGGACTTTAAATGGGGAGAATTGTGATTGCCACATTCTATTCTATGCATTTGCCAATGGGAGATTTGTTTTCATCTAAGTTTTAGTGAAAAATCTCTCCACAGATCCATAGGGGACAAAAATCTTCAGATTTACAAACATTACTGTAATATTTTTCAGCAATATCATGTTTGCTATAGAGATCAATGTGGTTTCTTTGGACAGTTTCTAAATTAGGAATAAGCACTGTTGCTGATCCCAAGCAAATCCACAAGCAAGGATGTTGTAAAGAGGATCTTGAAGAGTAGAAAGGAATATTGTCTGCACTTGGCTCATATGTCCTAGTGTTAGCCCTCACTAAGCCTCAGAGCAGAAGCTAGCCCTTCTGACCAGAGAAATACATAGAGGGAAAAAAAACAAAAACGTAAATGTGGGGGGAAAAGGCAAATAAATGATTTTACCTTTCTAACTTTGTTTTGTCTAATCAAAATGAGAAGAAAACTGGAAATTCATTCAGGCTTGAGCAGATCTGAGGCTTCCAGTGGAAAGTGAAAATGAAAAATTTATTTCACATTTTTGTTGTGTCCTAACACTCTCATTTTTCAATTAGACAATAGTGGAAATCCATATAATGACACTAAAACAGAGAAGTGTAGAGGGCCTCAAGGCAAAGGAGTGAATAATAACAAGTTGGAAGCACCAGAGAAATGGTACTGTGAGAAAGTCGTGCTGTAATTCTTTTTAAAATATATACGTAATCTATATATATATATATATACACATATTCAATTCAATTGTGTTTAAAATGGTCAGAGTACAAACAGTAAAAGTCCCTTTAAGAATCAGGTTAGGAGAGGCAGTTTGATACAAGAAATAGAGACACTCAGTCTCAAAGAAGACAGTTTCAAGTCCTTCCACTGACATAACTGGCTGTGGGGAGATTGTCAATATTTCTGCACATAATAAAGGATTAATCAATGCCTTTTCATACTTCATTCATCCTCTTATAAAAGGATGAAGAATGTTTGATGTCTTCTCACCCTCAGCTGGTATGATGTACCCCAGGATTTACTCTAACAAGTCTTTATATTAATTAGCAAAGGGTGAGCAATAGTTAGTATTGATTCAATTCATTTCAACTTTTTTAAAATTAAGGTTACTAAGTGACCATAAAAGAATTCAAAGTTGAATCTGGCAACAGAAGAGAGCAATATGATTTTTTTTAAAGCAGGCTTAGGAGAGTGTAGGAGAGTTAAAGGTCCTTCTTAAAGTTGAATATTACAACCTAAAAAAATGAAAGTATTTATTATGCACCAGATGCTCTGCTAAGCACTTCACAAATTTCTCATTTGAACCTTACAACAACCCTGAGGGGTAGTTGCTATTATTTCCCCCATTTTACCAATTAAGAAATTGAAGCAAGCTGAGGTTAAGTGATTTGTTCAGCTAGTAAGTGTCTGAAATCAGGTTTGCACTCAACTCTGACTCCAGGCCCAGTATTCTTCCCACCTATGCCATCACTTCCCCATAGTCAAAGAGGAACTGATTAGATCCATTGATGGTTAGTAGAAGAAAGCATTTAATTTGCACCTAGAATCAAAGAATCATGGAGAGTTCAAATCATAGAGGTTGTCAATTATCAACTCAATTCAGTCTTACTTAAATCCAATTCATGTGCAAGTCAAGATGCCTCCCTCTTCAAAATAAATCCTTTCATCTTCATTAGTCCTTTTTGAAAATGAAGGATTAGCAACAAAAACAAATCAGGTTTTCCTTTCATGACTTTCAGGATTTAAAATTCGCTGTCTCTTGAGACAGCTCATTCCATGTCCCAGAGATCTTCTATCAATTTAAATTGTGACAAATCAATGTTGTTATAACTTCCATTCATTGGTGATAATTCTGTCTTTTCAGATCAAGCAAATGAAGATTAAGTCTTCTTCAATCTGGGTGCCTTTATAAATACTTAACACAATCCTATCTTCCTTAACTCTTGATTTCTTCCAGTTTCATCTATCCTTTGATGGTATGGATTTTAGTCTCCTTAAGAAGCTAGATATCTTCAAGTTTATCACTATCCATCCTTCCCAAAACTGTGAGACCAAAGACTGAAGCAGGGTGAGAGTTGAAATAGTAGGGGATGGACACCGGAGATATTGTAGAGATAGAAAATATAATATTTTACTAGTGATTGGACAAGTTGAATTGAATGAAAATGAGGAATCCAGGATGACACTAAGGTTGTAAACTGGAGTGATTGGAGGATAAGGATGCCCTCGACAAAAATAAGGAAGTTTTGGAGAAGATTAAATTTTAAAGAGAAAATAATGATTTAATTTTTGAACATGTTGAGTTTTGGGATGCCTACAGAACATCGAAGTTGAAATGATCAATAGGCAGTTGGTGATACAAGACATTCAACAGACATAGATCTGAGTGTCATCTGCATATATGATAACTAATTAAATCCATGGGAACTGATGGGATCTTCGGAAGAAAGAGAAAAAAGAGCTCCTATGGAGTCTTGGGGAATAAGTAAATACAGTAAAGAGGCAAGATACAAATGATAATTTAGCAAATGAGATTTGAGAAGTAGTCATACTGCCAGGGGAGACTCAGGAGAGGAAAAATAGCATGAAAAATCAGATAAGAAAGAATATCAAGGAGGAAAATATGCTCAACAATGTCAACTGCTACAGATAGGTAAGAAATATGAGAACTATGAAAAGGCATAAAAATTTTAAGGTCACTAGTACCTTTAGAGAAGGCAATTTTTAGTTAGCTAATGATATCAGAAGCCAGACTGCAAAAAGTTGAGAAGTGAGAGGAGAGGAAGTGGAGGTATTGCGTATAGGTAGGTATTTCTTTGAACTTGACTGAGAAAGATAAAATCAGGAAATAGTTTGATCTAGTGAAGAATTGTTAAGGATAGAGAAAACTTAGGTGTGTGCTGGCAGCAGGGAATGAACCAGTAGACAGGGAATGATTAAAGATTAAGAAAGAAAAGTAAATAGTTCTGCAGCAAGATACTATTGCCTGTGGTAGGAAATAGGAGGAGGAAAAACATCTTCTCCCTATTTACCACCCATAACAGGAGGATCACACTGTGAAGCTGGTCACTGCTTCAAACAAATCCAGGGTTGTGTTTTTAATGACCACCAGGAATGTGCACCAAGATTCATCTCCTCAAAATAGCTGGCTGCCCTTCTAATGTTTTCATTGAGAACTCCTTCAAAGATTATAAACACACCTTTGAACTTAATTTAATTATCCCCTCATATCCCTCATATCCTCTACTGTCTGATCCACACTCTGTACACATTTGTTGTGGTCTCAGCTCCATTCAGCACGTGATTAGTAATAAAGAAGATGGAGGTAAGAATAATTCAGCTTTAGGATTTGGCAGGATTTTAACAGGAATTTGAAAGGACAATGTGAAATTCATCTGGTTAACTTTATGGTCAAGATTAGGAAGGGAAGGAAGGGAATTTACAGCACCCTTATAAAGTACTGAAGGGTGATATGACTGAATGTCAGAGAAGAAAGAATAGGCTTAAAATTAGGCATAGAGAGACTTGGAATTCTAGGGGTTGGGATCAGGTAGGGGAATGTCAGAGGTTTTGGTTGTGAAAGCAGAGGGCTTGCAGATGATGATTAGATATAATGTGTGACCATTCCTGTGGGATGCTGAGATAACGTGAGGACCTGGGAGTTTGGGATGTTTGAAAGAGCACCAAGTTGGGTCCTCCCTAACATAAAGGCAAGTATTGGGGGGAAATGAAAGACATAACAGGAGTTAAAATGAAATTTCTGATGATAATTCAAATAAGTTTAGACTAGGAGAATCTTAGTTTAAGCAGAGTTCATTTCATAAGACAGATTTAACCAAAGCCTGAGGGCTCCTGCTGATTGGCTTGGTGGCTATGCTTTCAGGGTTTTATCACAAAATATCCAGACAGCTCCTAAGGCTGCATACATTAAAAAAAAAAAAAAAAAAAAAAAAAAAGCTGAAAATGTCTTTCTTGTTGGCCACTGCAAAATAAATACTTATGGAGGTGGGAAGCACAGAGACGAGAGCAGGGGCTACAGAGGAATTCAACCTGGTATACAACCATCAGGGGAAAGAAGTGGGCCATCTGGTAACATACTGTTTTACCTAATTCTCTTGGTATGGTGCTAAACACAGTTGATTCTACCTTCTGAAAAGTGTAAATGCTGCCAGATTCTTTAAATATCAGTTTCTTGGGGCACAGCCCTGATTGCCCCACACTAGTTATATGTCTCTACCTATAAAGTTTTCATTGAAAATTTGCTGTGAATGCTGCCTTCAAAATGAGGAAGATGGAAAGGAAATAGGCACTGAGGAATCAAGAATTCTTAATAAGCATTCAAGGTGGCAAAGAGGGCAAGGAGAATGAAAGCTAAGAAAAGGCCACTGGTTAAAGTGATTGAGATCTTTCAATAGCAGTCTGAGGATAAAAACTGGTTTGCAAGGCATTAAAGAATAGTTATATGTTCAGTCATTTCAGGCTGTCTGTGACCCTTTTGGGGTATTTCTTGGCAAAATATACTGGAGTGGTTTGTCATTTCCTTCAATGGCTCATTTTACAGGTGAGGAAACTGAGACAAATAGGATTAAGTGACTTGCCCAGGGTCACACAGCTAATAAGTGTCTCAGGCTGAATAGAAATTCAGGTGCTCTATCTATTGTATCACCTACCTGTTCAAAGAGTAATTAGTGTTGAAGAAATAGAGAAGCTAATTTTTTAAACATTTGGTGGTGAAGAGAGAAATAGGATAGTACCTTAAAGGGATAATACAATTAAAAGAAAACATTTTGTTTCGTTGTTTTTCTTCTTGATTTGACTTTAAGATGGAAAAGATTTAAATATGTTTGCAAATAGAAGGGAATTGGGTAAATGCCGTGATGACAGCAAGAGCAGCAAGGCAACAACCACTTCTTCCCCACTCACAGATAGTTTGAAAAGGAAAGGTTACTTCTCAGGATGCTGGTCAAAATGTCAGATAACCCTCAAGGATAGACAACCTGCTTCCTCTCATACTATCAGTCAACCTGATAAGAAGTAAGCTATCCAAACAGAAGCTGGGATAAGATGGAGAGCAGAGGAAGGGAAGACAGGCAAGGTCTCATTTAGGAATTCCAAATAGGAAACTTTCTCCAAAGATGGAGTTTAGGAACTGTCTTACAACTTCTGATTCTTTAGAAAAGTTTGTGGAGCAAAGTTAAGCAATTTGCACACAGATCCTACTTCAGAAGTATGATTTCACTTTGAGGTCTTCCTGCCTTTGAGTCAGCCCTTTATCCATTCAACTATGTCTTTCCTAAATAGTAGATATTGCTCTGTATGATAAGTTACAAGTGCACATACAACTGAAACTGGTTATGATGCTAATATAAAAGGCTGATTCCTATGGACAAATTCAAAATGCCCTGGTTTATTTAGGGGAAGGAGTTCAAAAAGAGATTGTTAAATGGAGTTTGTTTTCATAAATTCTTCATGGAATCTTGTGAGTTGTGAAAAAAGTCAATTCATACAAACCCCTGTTGTCCTGTGTGACTTTCATTTTATCTGTCAACATTATCATGCCTGATGGTAACAAAGAAAAATTTTATGTGTACCTTTATTTTTTAAGACAACTTGAAGTGATAGAAGATAAGTTTTTTGCTTTTTAACTATGAAAATATTTATATGGGGAAGTGTAACTGGAACACTGTTTATAATGTTTTCCCTTGGATGAGGAATGGAAAATAAACTCAAAGATCTTTTGATTATATAGCAAAAGAATCTTTATTTTACATTTTCTGTGACTGTGGAGAAAATCAAATTGAAGAACAAAGGGTTAATTCATTCAAGCTGCTGTGGGATTTATGAGATTTTTATGAGATCCCCTGATGGAATTACAATTTCTTAATTCAATTCTTTCCATTCAAACTATTGTTTTAGCAAGTACATTTCCAGATGGAAAAGCAGGTCTCTTAACAAGTACCTTTTGGGGCCAAAAATAATAGATCCATCAACGTTAAAAAGAAAAAAGAGATTCAAACAGCACAAAGTTCTGAGCTCCATAGCCAAAAAGGGATTTGGAGAACTTGGAGCCATAATAATGATTAAAGGCATACAGAGAAAGGCTAAAAGAATTCATTCATTTTTTTTTTTTGGTGGTGGGGGGGGGAATGAGTAGAAATCAGTAACAGTCTTCTTATATGTAGCACTTTTACAAGAACAGTGACAATTCCACATAAGGCAAAGTATTTCCTCCATGTAGCATATGATCTTGTACATAGTAGGCACTTTGTGATAGGTGTTAGAGAACCTGGATAGAACAGTGGATAGAGCGCCTGACTTCTAACCCTGCTTCAGACATTCACTAGCCATGTGACTTTGGGCAAGTTTCTGAAACTATTTGTCTCAGTATATAGAATGTAATTACACAGAAGGCCTATTGAATTTGCATCTCATGGGATTAAAGTATATAGTCAGTGGGGGGAATGGAAGGAAATGATCCAGACACTCCAGATCAATTAATTTCTGCATCCCTCAACTCCAATCCATAGGAAATATGAGTAGTAATGAAATCAACAAAGCATTAAGATTTTAAGTGAATTTAAAGATTGATTTTTACTTTATTACTCTTTTTTGAGATGTGAAGTTCTTCAATTACAATTAATGATATTAAAAAGGACAGTTTTAGCTATTGGTTCATCAAGAATCAGCCATGTACCTAGTAGACATCCCCTTATAAAGCTAGAGCTTTTTCTAGAAGTCAGTCAAGAGTAGAGACTTTTTGGAAGAATATAAATTCCTAGAAGCAAAGAAGAGAGCCTCACTTCAAAGTGAGGGAGCCATTCTCCCAGAAAAAAATATTGAACTTAGAAAGAAATAAATTCAGAAGTCAAAAGTCAAGACAGGAAATAACTTTAGGGAGTATCAGCTCTGTGAGTCAAGAAGACAGAGATGGGCTTGGCCATCTCAAATTAAAATAAGGAAGTGCAAGGGTGCAAGTATAACAGAAGGAATTTTAATTAACACAAATTTTAAACAACATAATAGAAAGAGCACTTTTGTTTTTGAGATATATGGTTTGATTCTCTAAAATTAGGTTGAATTGGGAGAGCCAACTTATAATCATATTTAATCAGAATTGACTCAGTATGCAAGAAGCCACAATCACACAATGATTCTAAATTAAAAGTAACTGAATATAGGCCCAGAACTTCTCCTTTCTAAAAAGAAAGAAAGAAAGAAAGAAAGAAAGAAAGAAAGAAAGAAAGAAAGAAAGAAAGAAAGAAAGAAAGAAAGAAAGAAAGAAAGAAAGAAAGAAAGAAAGAAAGAAAGAAAGAAAGAAAGAAAGAAAGAAAGAAAGGAAGGAAGGAAGGAAGGAAGGAAGGAAGGAAGGAAGGAAGGAAGGAAGAAGAAGAAAGAAAGAAAGAAAGAAAGAAAGAAAGAAAGAAAGAAAGAAAGAAAGAAAGAAAGAAAGAAAGAAAGAAAGAAAGAAAGAAAGAAAGAAAGAAAGAAAGAAAGAAAGAAAGAAAGAAGGAAGGAAGGAAGGAAGAAAGAAAGGAAGGAAGGAAGGAAGGAAGGAAGGAAGGAAGGAAGGAAGGAAGGAAGGAAGGAAGGAAGGAAGGAAGGAAGGAAGGAAGGAAGGAAGGAAGGAAGGAAGGAAGGAAGGAAGGAAGGAAGGAAGGAAGGAAGGAAGGAAGGAAGGAAGGAAGGGAGGAGGGAGGAAAGGAGGGAGGAAAGGAGGGAGGAAAGGAGGGAGGGAGGAAAGGAGGGAGGAAGAAAGGAGGGAGGGAGGAAAGGAGGGAGGGAATGGAGAGAAGGAAGAAAAAAAAACTTGATAATGGTATAAAAAGATTTCACTTCTTAGAGGGTTGTAAGCCAAGGGCACACATCAGAAAACAACAAACAGGGATCTTGGGAAAGACAGAGAACAAAAAGAAAGAGAGACAGAAACAGAAGGACACAGACAGAGACAGAGAGACAAAGAGATTGAAAGGGGTGGGGGAGAAAGAGAAAGAGAGGGAGGAAGGAAGGGAGAGAAAAGAAAGAAGACAGAAAAGAAGCAGCAAGGAGGGTTAGGGGGGAGCATGAGGAAGAGAGGGAGAGAAGGAAAAAAAGAGAGAGCAGAGAAAGACAGAATGGGGAAATTAGAGGAGAGTAAGGGTTAAGACTGGAGAGGGAATGGGGAAGGGAAGAGAGAGAGAGAGAGAGAGAGAGGAGGGGAGGGGAAAGGACTGGACCTGACAGAAGAGATAAGTAATGCAAGATGGGTAAAGGAGGCAGCTAGGTGATGCAATGGATAGAACACCAGCCCTGAAGTCAGGAGGATCTGAGTTCAAATTTGACCTCAGATACTTAACACTTCCTAGCTATGTGACCCTGGGCAAGACACTTAACCCCAATTGTCTCAGTTTAAAATAAATAAAAAAGAAAAATGGAAAAAGAAAAAAAGATGGGTGAAGAAGGCATATAGAAATGAGTTTAAGCAGCAGCAATAGCAGAGGCTCTAAGACTTTCTGAGCCACAGGCTTCCCAAAATGAAATCATCATGGAGACCTGGGAATTAGGTAATTAATCAATGAAAGGGAAATGTTTATTAATCAGCTATCAGAAGTCAGGCTCTGTACTAAGCTTCAGGCTACAAATACAAAAGTGAGCCATCCCTGATCCGAGAGTTTACATTCTAATAGAGACAAAGACAAATCATACATCCTGGGGAGTTGTGGTCAAGGAAGGCAGTGTTGGTCTGAGGAGTAGCAGGGACAGGAGCTGGTCCATAGGGTGGCTGATTTACATGTATTTTTTTTTTTAAAGCATGGCAGTATTGATTTGATTACAGAGAGCAGGAGATTGAAGGGGGGAGGGGGCAGACCAGCACCCAGTGGAAGAGCAGATGACAAATGTCTGATAGATGGGCTTTTTAGGAGATCTAGTCTGGAGGGTGCTGTCCCCAGGTAGGGATAACAGAAGCCCATGAAAAAGAATAAGATGCTAAAAGGAAGTCAGGGCCAAGGAAAGTAGAGAATGAGAAGAACAATCAACAGTCTTCAGTAAAACATCTCCAAGCATACCCCCTTTTCCCTTGATGCATTCAGTTTGGTGCTTTTATGAATATGCACCTCAGCTTCATTTATGTCTTTATTTTGTAATCAAGTCAAAAAGCTCATTTAAGAGGTTCCCAAACTGATTATTTGTGTGGGGACAAAATCCACCGAGGAATGTTATTGTTAGTGATAAACCTTCAAGTTTGAAATTGCATCCTTGTGAGTCCACAGCTGCAATAATTAGCGATGGATAACATGAGAAAGAATTTTTTATCTCGAAGAGTTCTTCCAGGAGAATCAAATGATACTTCTCAGGAGGAGGAGGTAAGGAAGGGAACAAGCACTCCTACTACATGCCAGGAAGTGTGCGAGACACTTTCTTATATTATTTAATTCTCACAACAACCACAATTCTATACTGTTTAATTAGGATTATGCAAGGAAGTGGTAATGCCTCTTTGAAGGTTATTTATATTCTAAAGATCTAGAACTGGAAGGAGCCTTAATGATGATTTAGATCCAGCCCCCTTATTTTAGAGATGAATTTTTAATTCCAAAGATTAGTAAACTACCCTTCCAACTTTCAGTTCCTTTTCCCAGAAAAAATCTACTGACTTCTAGCCTCTATTCATAGTCCATCTTTCTTCTACCTTAAATAAGATGGTATCCCCAATCTGGTTGTGTTTACTGTTAATATTCTGGCCCTGCCTTTGTGTCCTGAGGCCTGGGTAATGTGTGGATTTTTTACAACTCTTGTAAATAATTATATGTGATGCTTACTGCAGCTGATTCTTATTAAATCAGGTCTCATTAAAATCATGGGTAAGAAAATGCCATTTTTATTCCCAGGACATTATATCCTGTTCTATAAAATGTTTCCTCATTAGACAGAATGAACAAATAGATTGAGAGTTTTTTTTTCAAAAATAAATAAATAAAAAGATCTTTACCCTCTAACTTAAGTAAAACCTTTTTTGATTTAGAAATCCTTTGAAGAACTTTATGGTTTATTAGTTATGAAAGTCCTTGCTGGTCCAGGCTTTAGCCAGGACTAATTGTACAAGATATCAAAATCAAAACTTTTTTGATGATATCTACAGTCATTCAGTTAGAAATGGGAAACATCCCAAACTTGTGGTATTATATTGCCTTTGAGATTTTCTTTCCATGCTTACCAGTAAATATATATATATATATATATATATATATATATATATATATATATATATATACATATGTGTATATGTATATATATATATATATTTCATTAATGAGAACTCAGATTTATCTAACAATCTTAAACAAAAATTTTATACATATACATATATACATATACATATTTATGTGCATATATGTAACACCTCAAAAAAACTTCATTCTTCAAACATAGCTATTTTATGTAAGATTTCCCCCATTATCCAGATAAAGAAACTTAGGATCAATGAAGGTTAAGTGACATCTACTTATTAAAGGAACCAGAACCCAGAGTCATACATTTTAAAAATCCCTATTACATGATTCCTACTACACCATGACTGGTCTTGTAGACCCCAACTTCTTAAACTGTGTTTGTGATTCCATATTAGGTTTTGTGAATGAATGCAAGGGACATGAAATTATGATTTATTATCAGAAAATGTTTGATTTTTATACCTATTTTATATACCTACATTCCAATGGTCACATAAAAATTTCTTGGGCTAATGGTTGCTAATGGAAAAGTTTAAGAAACTCTGTTCTAGACTAAACCCAAGTTGTCAAAATGATAGAATCTTAGCCCCCAAATCCTGCCTCTACAAAAGGACCTTTTATTTTGCATATGTAGCCTATTTAGTCCAACCCATAACTTAATCACAGTCTCTCTGTCTCTCTGTCTCTGTCTCTGTCTCTGTTTCTCTCTTTCTCTCTATCACTCTGTGTCTGTCTCTGTCTCTGTGTCTCTGTGTCTGTCTCTCTGTCTCTTTCTCACACACACACACACACACACACACACACACACAAAAGGACTTTTTTCCATGCATACCCTATCTGAGATAAACAAAGGTGTTTTTCCCATGCCCATCTCATCTGAGGTTGTCCAAGATTATATATCTAAGATTGCCCAGTTTCCCTGCTCCACTCTGCCCAATTCTCCAGTTCTTTCTTGCTCTCTCTTCTCAACATAGTCCTTCACTTTACTGGGTTGGACTGTCTGTCTCTCTTAAGAAGGAGGCCCTCAGGGTACATCACTCCTTACTCCAAGTAAATGCCCTATTAAATGTACCCGAACAATCCTAACAAAACTCAGGCCAGAGTCATGTAGCTTCAAGTTTGGGTCTAGATTAAAATGTTAAACAGAGTAAATAAAAATATAATACAACATTCATAATGTTAATTTGTGTGTTGTTTTTTTTTTAAAAATCAATACACAGCCTGTGGGGATCTGTTTCTTTTTGTATTTGAAACCACTGTTCTAAACCTATGAATTTCTAAGTACTCTCCAAAACTCCCTGGAATTTTATACTAGTCTAATGGTTCAAGTAATTTATAGAAAATGGACAAGGCTCTTTCCATCTCTTTATATTATCTATTGAATACTTCACATCTCCTCAAAGAATCTATAATAACATGAAGAATATCTTAAGTGACAAGACAGATCTTTAACTAAAAATCCTGTGTTTCTAGATGCATTATTATACACCTGTGTTCTAAGGATATAACTTGCATGTTACTCATATCCCAGCCATTCTGGAAAGCAATTTGGAACTATGCTCAAAAAGTTATCAAACTGTGTATACTCTGCGCATACCTAGCAGTGTTACTACTGGGCTTATATCCCAAAGACATTTTAAAGAAGGGGAAGAATGTTTGTGGCAGTCCTCTTTGTAGTGGCCAGAAACTGGAAACTACGTGGATGCCCATTAATTGGAGAATAGCTGCATAAATTATGGTATATTAATATTATGGAATATTATCGTTCTGTAAGAAATGACCAAAGAATGATTTCAGAAAGGTCTGGAGAGACTTACATGAACTGATGCTGAGTGAACTGAGCAGGACCAGGAGATCACTGTATACTGCAACAACAGTACTGTATGATGATCAATTCTGATGGACGTGGCCATTTTCAACAATGAGATGAACCAAATCAGTTCTAATAGAGCAGTAATGAATTGAACCAGCTACACCCAGCGAAAGAACTCTAGGAGCTGATTATGAACCACTACATAGAATCCCCAATCCCTATATTTTTGTGCACCTGCATTTTGGATTTCCTTCACAGGCTAATTGTACACAATTTCAAAGTCCGATTCTTTTTGTACAGCAAAACAACTATTTGGTCATGTATGCATATATTGTATTTAATTTATACTTTGACATATTTAACATGTATTGATCAACCTGCCATCTGGGGGGGAGGGGAAGGAGGGGAAAAATTGAAACAAAAGGTTTGGCGATTGTCAATGTTGTAAAATCATCCATGCATATATCTGGTAAATAAAAACTATTAAAATAAAAAAAGGAAAGGAAATAGATAAAAAAATTTTTAAAAAGGTAAGAAAAAAGTTGCAGTTGGGGGCAGAGGATGATGATAGAATCAATGTCTATTTGGGGATGTTCTCTGTTCCCTAAATTATTGATAGGACTATGCTTTCTTTGGACTATCCTGCAAAAAATGAAGATGGGATTTCACTCATTTAAAGAATAATAGTGAAGAATATGTGCAATTTTTTTCTTTCCTTCATCTGTTTTAATTACTGTGAAAAAAGAAAAGAAATGCTTATAAATAGAGTATCAGGGCTAATCAAAGAAAAAAAAAAGCTATTGGAAGGACCCATACAACTATGGATGCTGACTGGCCTGCATATCCCCTGGATATGAAGCTGGGCTTGGGTCTATTGCATCACCATAGAACCACCAGACTAAGAAGGAGTCTTCTCAGGAAAGCACCTGTAAGAATATGGGAAATTTGGATCAGAAATATGACTGATGAATGCCCTCAATAAAAGTTAGAATAAACAAAAATCAGAACCTTCTGAAAAGTCATAAAAGAATAACTTTTAGAATGACGCAGCCTGGAGACTGCAAAGCCTAAAGCCACATGGCAAGGATGCCTGCAAAGGCAAGAAAGGTAATTTGATGATGGTGGTGGGGTACAAAGGAAAGTATATACTACTATACTCACTCAGTCTGGCATTCAACACAAAGGAGAAATTAACAGGTTTCTATAGGAACTAAAAGAGAGAAAGCCGAAGGAAGCAGATGAAGTCAGAGGCTAACAAGACGGAGGAGGTGTGATATATATCATTGGGAGTTGAAGGCACACTTAATGAGTCTTAAATTTGAACAGAAGTTGCCAGGTTTGGATCAGGTGCCAGAAAGAGTAGGTCAATCTGAAAATGATTAGAGAGCTTTAAAAAGTCTTCCAGATTGGGAGAATTCAGCTTCAATGAGCCCCAGAACATCTTATCTTCAGGGGACAGAAACATGGCACAAGACTGACACTGTTCAATCAGATCCAAAATCAAGAGTTTAGAGAAAAAAAATGTTGAGAATGAAACAATGGTTAGATCTCTCATGGAGAAGGTCAGGGGATTTGAAGTAGAAGCATTAACTTAATTCCCTCCCCACCCTGATCCCCTTATGCTAGTGAGGTTAATGTCTTAAAGTCTGAGTTGGTTTGGAGGACTAAATGTTCAGGCTGTTAACATCCACAAAAGAGCTCTAAGGATACTCTGGAGTGTCAGGACTGATGGAGACCAACTCTAGTTTCTTTGAGGTACAAGCAGAAATTGAGACTCAGAAGCCAAACATTTTTCATGTAATCCATGCAACCCATAAGGAAGATTTGGGGAAGATAGAAGAAAGGAAGGGCAGGAAATAAAGCAAGAGGAGCACAATATCCTCAGCAAAGGAGGATTCAATGTCAGATCCTTTGGAACAGGAACTCATGTGAAACTCCCAGGACCAGCACCAGACAAGCCAAATGTTTATGATTTCAAAACAACATATGACCAGATGTACAATGATCTTAGGAAAAACAAAGAACTGTATCCCACTAGAACGCCCTTTTAAAAAAAAACCAATATGATGGTCTTTGGAAGGTGTAATTCATTAATGAGCATACAGAATATGCTTTAGCTTGGTTTTAAGATTATAACTTAAGAGAGGGGAGAACGTTTTACTCATTGTATACCTTACTATAGTTAATAGTGCATGCAATCTAACTCCTTCTTCCTTACTTTTAAAGCTTTTAAAAACTTTTAAATTCTTAAAACTCCAAGTCATAAGTTAAAAATTTTTTCAGTCTTAAAAATTTTTGCAGGTCTTAGCAGCTTATATTTTGTGGCATTAAGGACTCTTAAATAGTCTAACTTTTTATGAAATTTGATACCAAATTTTGAAACCTGATGTCTCCTATCACTGTTAGAAATGGGCAACAGCCACGTTTCATATTATTTGTGTTTAAAATCACTGTATTGTTCCAAATATATATATATATATATAAATTGAGCCCCCATCTGCTCTTTTGTTTAATTTTGGAAGAAAAAATTGATATCAAATAAAATAGTTTGGCTTAAATTTTAAAAATAAAATAAAATTTTAAAAAAAGAGTTCCATGATCCTATAAGTGAGACTTCTTGACTGAAATACTTCCTTTCCTACTTCTAAACTCTGAGTTCTCAAGCAAAAAGTTCTATGGGTCAACAATTTTAAAAGGAACTATGGGGTTTTAGAAAATGGCTAAGGCCACTTAGGAAGTCATAGGAAGTGGCTAAGGTCCAAAGGAGATTTTTAGCATTTCCTGATATTAGCAAATTATCCCTTAAAATTATTGAAATCTGGTTAAGTTTAAAAAAGGACTCCTAACCATTTGCACTAAAATGACATAATGAGACTGTATAATCTCTCTAAATCTAAGGACATCCTGGGTATGATCTTGATGATAATCTAGCTGGACAAATCCACCTGGTTTGGGGGGGCTTTGTGAATGGCACCTATATTCCATCTCTCTCTCCATATTCATGCAGATTCTTCTTGAGTTTACTGATTCCGAGGCTGCGTCAAAGACTCTTGGCTCACAGCTCACCCTCCATCCATTTTATTAATAGCAAACAACTCACTGGGAAGAAAGCAAAGGATGAGGAGGAGGAGGAAGTGGGGGAGAAAACCTGCGAATCTTTGTTCATTGAGATGCTTCTGTCAGCTGATCTCTGAGCCTGAAATAGCTGTCTTACAGGAGGCCAGTGGCTTGAATTAAGCAGGAAAGGAAGCTTTACTTCATGCATCCATGTCAGCCCCTAACCCATCTTTGACGTGGTCACATGAGGGAAAAAGTAGAGCAGAGGAGAAATGAGCCGAGAGCTATTCGGGGGGGAAGGACGTCAGCAAGAGGAAGCAAAACACTGGAGGTGGGACAGTGCCAGCTAAAAATGAACAGTAAGTGGGCAAGGGGAAACATACAGTATTCAAGTGACAATTCTTTAAAAAGCTTTCTCTGCTACCATGCAGTGGATGGCAAAGAGATGTGGGAATGTGCCAAGTGCTAGCAATGAAGATTAATAAGAGGTAGGGGTCTATTTATAGTCAGTGTGAACCACACACTTTAAAAAAAATCAATCCCTTTTAAATGTAATCCCTTATTTCTTGTTTTTAAACCTTTATTTTTTCAGTTTTTGCCAAGAAATATTTATTCACTTTTTTTTTTTTTTTTTTTTTTTGCTTCAGGGAAAAATTACTTGCCCAAAATACTATTCCTCTCTAAGTCTCTGCACCCCCATCTTATAAAATTCTATGATTTACAGGCATTTGTTAAGTATCCATGTGGGTAAGAAATGTTTTGGGGTGCTAGGGGACCTCTAAGTCATAGATCACAAGATGACATATTGTAAAACTAGAATGACCACAAGAAGTCATTAAATCTAGCCCTTCCATTTTACAGATGAGGAAGCTGAGGCCCAAAGAGAAGTGAACTGCCCAAAATCACATAGCTAGGGAGGGCTTGAATCAAGATTTAAACCTCAATCTTTCTGACTCCAAATCAATATATGTTCCATATATGCATATATTGAATTGTTTTTCTTTTTTGTTTTTAAATTTTTTATTTAATACTTTCCCCTAGTTACATTCAAAACAATTTTTTTCACTTATTTTCATTTTTGAGTTCTAGGTTCTCTCCCTTATCCATACCCACAATTAAGAAACCACATGTGAAGTTATGTAAAACATTTTCATAAAAGTAAAGTTGTGAAAGAAAACATAGATCTCCCACCCTGATGAAAATAAAAACCCTTAAGAAAAATTAAATTGAAAATAAAGGGAGAGATAAAGAAAGAAATAGAGAATGCTTCCATCTGTGTACAGACTCCATTAATTCCTTCTCTGGATATGAATAGGATTTTTCATCACAAGTTCTTCAGAATAGTTGTGAATGAGTGTACTACTGAGAATAACACAGTAATTTACAACTGGTCATTCCTGAACATTGCTATTACTTTTTATGTTGTATATTCCACTTTGTTCATGGAGGACTTTACAGGTTTTTTGTTTTTGTTTTTTCCCTTGAGAACATCCTGTTCATCATTTTCTCAGAGAACGATAAGAGAAACTTGCTTCGAAAATATTTTTATTACTAGTGCTAATTATATTTCCCCCCATTTATTCTCTCTCTCTTTTTCTTTTCCTCCTCAAAAGTGTTTTGCTACTGACTATTCCCTCCCCTCAATATGTCCTCTCTTTTATCACCCACTCCCCCTTTTCGTATCCCATTCCCTCCTATTTTCCTGCAGGGTAAGATAGATTTCTATACTTCAGGGGTATTTTTAATACCATCTATCAATGGTCTAATATACATGCCTATTGAGTTTTTTTTTAATTAAATCTTATTAAATTCAATCATTTTTGTATTATAGTGCTTTTTCTTTCCAAATGCTCAATTCCATACTTTTAAACAGGCATTCTAAAATTTCACCAGACAGTTTAGAGATGCTATCCTCTCCTCCCTCTCCCTCTTCCTCTCTCCCACCCTCCCTTTTCCTCTTCCTTCTCCTTCTCTTCCTCCTCCTCCTTCTTCTCCTTTTCTCTGACCCCCATCTCTCCGTTTCTGTCTCTCTGTCTCTGTCTGTCTCTCTATCTATCACTCTGTCTGCCTTTCTGTCTCTGTCTGTCTCTGTCTCTATCTCTTTTTCAGATTAGGTCTAAACTTGAAGCCCTTCTCCAAGCTTCTGACATTTTTCTTCTTCTCCACATTTTTAAAGATAAAGAACACTAGCTCAGCAATTCTAGATCATCAGTCCTTTTTTGTCATTCCCTTGGGACTCATGGCTTTTCCAAGTCTGACAACTCAAGATCATTGAGGGCAGTTACAAGAGTTATCATCAGCTTGCTAATGTTCAGTTTTACCTCCCTACTAATCACTTTTATTCTATTCTTCTCAAAATGCAAAACATTTTCTTTGACAGAACTAATAGACATGGAACAGTTAAGTAGCATTTCCTTCTTTCTTCTATCTTTTATCATTGTCTGATCTTTCCTGAATGTCATTCCCATTTCTTCTCTGATTTTATTGCTAAAGAAACTCTTTGAGCTCTTCTTTCTCTCTGGAATCATTCTGTGCTTCAGAAGTCAATAAGGCAGTCACTCTTTTGTATTCACTCTCAATTTCTTACTTTTTAAAAAATTTACTACATATAGGAAGAAATCTATGGGAGGAAATATGCTGACAGAGACTACCAGGTCAGGACCCTTTTCCTCCCTGACCACATTAGCATATTTTTGCCAATCCCACTCACCAGTTCCAAGGGGTGTATCATGGGAAGCAAAAGTTGTAGATGAGCTTGTCCCCAGCCTAAAATTTCACTTTCTGCAATAAGCCTGGCTTGGCACTAGCACTTTCCCTCTAGCTTTACCTCCAATTATCCTAAATTTCTCTTTTACAAAAATCATTATTTGTATGTTTTCTTCTCTCTCTAGAACTTGAGTTCCCTGAGGGCAGGGACCTTGTTTTTTGTTTGTTTGTTTTTGTTTTGCCAGTTTGGATCTCCAGAGAGAGCTTAGCACAATGGTTGTCATGAAATAAGCATTTAACACATGCTTATTGATTTGACTTAAGGCATTTCATTTTTCTCAGCCTCAGTTTCTCCATCTCTAAAATGAGGATAGTGATAGCACTTATAAGGTTGTTATGATTAGATAAACATCAAATACGATATAAACATCAAAATACTATATAAATATCTTTTTTTTAAGTCAACTTCAACTTTCTTTCTCATCTGAATAATGTATATCATTAGAATTTCATTTTGGAGACCTTGTCATCCCTCTTAACCTAATGTCACTCATAGAACTGTAGACCATAAAATCCTTCAGCTCTCTCCCTTCATCTTCCCTATCTCCTATAGTTCTGCTTCCTGGAATTAAGAAGAAAAAGCAGAGGTAAAGATATCTCATATACCTATATTTCATCTCTATATTAGATTTATAAGCTTCTGAATCTTCTCCACAGTTGTGTTCCCTTTCTGCCACCTCCTGCTTCCTAGATTTCCTCACATGAGTATGTCTCCTTATTCAATGCAATCCATCCTCTAAGGTTCAACGTGATTGCCATCTACTCTATAAAACCATTGTTACTTCCCTGAACGCTCCACTTGATAATATTTTTTCTCTTCTGACCTCATATAGTATATACTTATCATTGTAATGACAATGTTTTTCTCTCTCCTATAAATCATATATTCTATGAGATCAAAAAGAATATGTTTCTTAAACTTTGTGAGTCCTTTCAGACACTTTGTATTTAATAAAGATTTGTTAAACTGAAACAGTCAATAAACATGTACTAAGTGTCTACTATGTGCCAGCTACTGTATTAAGCATTAAGGATAGAAAAAAAGGTCAAAAGACAGTTCCTTTTCCCAAGAAACTCACAAGATAATAAAGAAAATCATTTGCAAATAGATACAAACAAAATATATTCAGGACAAATAGGAAATAAGTAAGACAGGGAAGATACTAGAATTAAGAGAGATTAAGAAAGGCATCCTATAAAAGAGTTTAATTGAGATTTAAAGGAAACTAAGGAAATTGAGATCTATTAAAGACCTCAGCTTAAAAAATCCAAGGTTTCCCGTTGCATCCAAGGCCATCTTCTGCTGTCTTAATCCATATCTTGGCAATGGACCTAGGAAAGCTCTGGAGGAGAGTTAGGCTCATGACCTTGCACAACCCTCCCATCATTTAAATCACTTATATATCATAGCATCTTCTCCCTGATGTCATGGAGAATGAAAGACAAACAGGAAATTTCCTTGTAGATGGAAACCACTTTGTTTTCTACTTCTTTAACCCCCAAAGTCTAATCAATTAATGAGCACTTATCAATCGCTTATTATTGGCTGGGTATTGTCCTAGTCACATAGGGATAAAAATATGAGAATGAGCCAGCATCTGACCTGAGGATCCCACATTCTAATAGAGATCTCAGTTCAGGATAGTTGCACACTTATGCACTCTCCCCTAACAATATCTGTTAGCACCAGACATTTATTTTCCCCATCATTCACTTCTTCTATGGCAGATAAGCAAAGTCCATGACTTTTCCACTTGGTCCATTTCTTCTTAAATCACTTGCTGCAGCATTCATCTAAAGCATAACATTTCAAATAGACATGATTTGTTTAACAAATGATTCCTAGAAAAATAGAGTTTTAGTCTGAGAAACAAGTTATGCCCCTGACACATTCTAGCTCTGTGTCTCTGGGTCTATCACATAACTTCTCACAGCCTCTTATCAACTCTCCAAGGCTGGAGATCACAGGGCAGTCACAGATCAGCATCTGGGAGGGAATTTCCAAGTTGAGAGTTAACCCATGCTGATGAAATTACAGATCTAGGCCAAAATTACTATTAAAGAATTCAAAATCTGGATCAGTGGAGGAGGGACATATTAAATATTCAGTTTATTCAGTTACTCAAGCTACAATACTTTATTATGCACCTACTGTGTGCTGCTATCCAGCATTTGTGATTTTTTTTTTTTTCTTCAAGGGATTGTGCTAGGGGTTGGGTAAAGAAAGATGGAAGGTGAGACCCAGCCCCTTGTCCTGAGGAAGCTAGAGAAGAAATATATACAGATAAGTCTTCTATAAGCACAAAAGCTTATAGAATGAAATCCAGAGGAAAAGTAGTTCTAAGTTAGTCATTATGCACAAGAGTAACCTGTGTCAGCCTCCATGCTTGAATCAAGACCAAAAGTCAGCCTTGAAGCCCCTAAATGACACAGCTATCACATAAAGAGAGAAATGCCCCCTACATGAACAACCCAACTTTGTGGTGATGGAAAGCACATTTTGGAAACATTTCAATAGGTCTCTGGTTTGTTTCCAAGAAAGGCTTTGCAGCCAACTTGGTTGAAAAGAAGATAGACTGAAAATAAAAAATATATACAAACTCTACATCAAATATAAAGGCAAACAAGTCATACTTTTTGAACAGCAATGGATGAGAAAATGGATTCATATGAGAAACCCTGAAGGTAGGTGAGAATAAGTCTGAGCATTAACAAAGACAAAAAAAGTTTGCCCGTCAATCCTTCCCCTTCTTGTGAGGTTCCTTGTGAGCAGAACTGAGAGAATATTGCAGATAGTGACAGTAAAAATAATTAAGAAAAACTTTGGGGCAGCTAGATGACACACTAGATAGAGCACTAGCCCTGCATTAAGGAGTATCTGAGTTCAAATCAGGCCTCAGACACTTAACATTTACTATCTATGTGAACCTGGATAAGTTACTTAACCCCCTTGCTTCTAAAAACAAACTTTGAGGACTAAATCATTTTGAATCTTATAAATATCCAAATTAGCTACAAAGGACATATAAAGAAAGAATCTGCAGAGAAAAAACTAATAAATAAAAGTATGTATAGAATAAATTTGCATATACATATTTGTGTCTAATGGTGGCCTTCTCTAAGACTTTCATATTAAAAGACAAAAACAAGTATTCTCCTGCTTGGGTACGTTTGAGTAAGAGTCTCTATAGAATGCAAGGGGACAAGGGAAAAGCCTTTCCAATCTCAGGTTCTCCATGGACTAGGGCTTAACACAGAAGTGTCCTGGTGTGAGAGATTCCCCCAAGTCAATCAATCACATCTTGAAAAAAGTGATTTTCCTAAATCCTTGTCACCCTATTCATGTCACCACCTTACTAAGTAAATTTTAATGGTTCCCAATTGCCTCCTGGAGCAAATACAAAATGCTCTATATAGCATTCGAAATCCTTCATAATCTAGCATCCTCCTACCTTTCCACTGTTCTTACACCTGATTTCTCAATTTGTTCTCTTCAGCTCAGTGATACTGCTCTCCTGAGTGTTCCACTACAAAATACTTCATTTCTCGGTGGCTGATTCATTCCACTCTAGCTCCTAACCTCCTTGTCTTTCTTTAATCTCCAACTTAAAGACTATATGTTACTGGAAACCTTCGCCAACTTCTCTTCATCCTTAGCTATTAATCATTTTCTATTTATCCTATATATAGCTTGCTTTGTATATATTTGTTTGCATGTTGTTTTCCCCATTAGATTATAATAAGCTACTTGAGGGCAAAGACTGTCTTTTCCCTCTTTTTATATCCTCAGCACTTAACATAGTCCTTAGCAAATATTTGTTGATTATTATTGATTGATTTGATAAAATTTTTTGAAAATAAAGTATAGATCAGAGAAATGCAAATTAATACAACTCTGAGATACCACTACACACCTGTCAGATTGGCTAAGATGACAGGAACAAATAATGATGAATGTTGGAGGGGATGTGGGAAAACTGGGACACTAATACATTGTTGGTAGAGTTGTGAAAGAATCCAGCCATTCTGGAGAGCAATCTGGAATTATGCCCAAAAAGTTATCAAACTGTGCATACCCTTTGACCCAGCAGTACTACTACTGGGCTTATATCCCAAAGAAATACTAAAGAGTGGAAAGAGACATATATGTGCCAAAATGTTTGTGGCAGCTCTTTTTGTTGTAGCTAGAAACTGGAAGATGAATGGATGTCCATCAGTTGGAGAATGGTTGGGTAAATTGTGGTATATGAAGGTTATGGAATATTATTGCTCTGTAAGAAATGACCAGCAGGATAAATACAGAGAGGCTTGGAGAGACTTACATCAACTGATGCTGAGTGAGATGAGCAGAACCAGAAGATCACTGTACACTTCAACAACAATACTGTATGAGGATGTATTCTGATGGAAGTGGAAATCTTCAACATAAAGAAGATCCAACTCACTTCCAGTTGATCAATGATGGACAGAAATAACTACACCCAGAGAAGAAACACTGGGAAGTGAATGTAAACTGTTAGCACTAATATCTGTCTGCCCAGGTGACATGAAATCTAATGCTTATTGTGCAACAAGAAAATGGTATTTACACACATGTATTGTATCTAGGTTATATTGTAACACATGTAAAATGTATGAGATTGCCTGTCATTGGGGGGAGGGAGTAGAGGGAGGGGGGGATAATTTGGAAAAATGAATACAAGGGATAATATTATAAAAACTATATAATAAAAAATTATTTTAAAAAAAAGCATCATTAAAAAATGAATCAGTAAAAGACCAAAGTAGAAGGATGAATGTAAAAATAAAAAGAAGGTTCCCAGAAAAAAAAAAAGAAAAAGAAAACAAAGTATAAACTAAAACACTAAAAATGGTGAAGAGGAGAGAAAAAAAGGAGGGAAGGGAAGATTTAAATTCTAAATTAAAACATCAATCTTGCCTTCACATTCATAAGTCTGTGTCTAAGAAGTGTGACAAGTTGGAATTTCAGCAATACCATAATTAATACAGCAAAATAAAGGATGTCCCCTTCCAAGTTTTCACTCTAAGAGATTATATGGGTAGCCCAATGATATAGTCCCGGGGATATTTGCATCTCCTTCTTGAAAACTGCCTTCTGAATCTGTTCACAAGACATTCTGGAAAGTCTCACTATTTCAGTCACACTTTGTATGGCACATTCTTAATTTTATGTCATTGACTGGAGACCTATTAAGGCTTCTGAAGAAATAAATACTTTTGTCTTAAATAGATATTTAAATAAATATTAAATAAATGACAGCAATGTTTTCAGGCTTCTTCTTGGTCCAATCCTATCAAAAATGGGAGCCAGCTGCTGGGTTCCAGGCATCTATCTGCATTTCCCCAAATTTCTTGCCATTCCACTAGGATGTATCTTCTTCCTTCCTCTGGCCACTCTACCACCTTCCCACCAGCTTTTTCTATAGGCATAATCTCGTTTTGTTGTGTTTTTCTTTGTTGTGCTTCACAAAATTGTGTCTTTTACAAACTGAATGATTGTGGAACCCTTCATCTAACATGTCTTACGGGTGCCACTTTTTTCAACAAAATGTGCTCACATTGTGTCTCTCAAATTTTGGTAATCCTCCCAATATTTCAAATATTTTCATTATTATTATATTTTTATGATCTGATATTAGTGATTTGTTATTTTAATTGTTTGGAAGTGTCATGATCCGTACCATATAAGCAGGTGAATTCAATTGATAAATGCATGTTCCAACTACTGCACAGGTAGGACCAGCTACCATCTTCTATTCCTTCCCTTGGGCCTCCCCATTCCCTGAGATACAACAATATTGAAATCATACCTATTAATAACCCAACAATGCCTCCAAGTGTTCAAGTGAAAGGAAGAGTTAATCAATGGGACAAACTTCATTATTTTATTTTTTAAAATTGCTGCAACAATCCCATACTTCAGCAACTAACCTCCTGATCAGTCAGCAGCCATTATTATCGAGGTAAGACCCTCTACCAGCAAAAAGATTATGACTTGCCAGAATCAGTGATTAGCATTTTTTTAGCAATAAAAAAATTTTAACTAAAGTACATACATTGTTTTTTTAGACAAAATACTCAATAGACTACAGTATAGTGTAAACATATCTATTATATGCACTGGTAAACCAACAAATCTTGTGACTCACTTTATTGTGGCATTTGCTTTATTACAGAAGTCTAGAATCCAAACCTCAATATATCTGAGGTATGCCTGTATTGTCTTCCTTCATTAGAAATAAGCTTGTTGAGGGCAGGGATTAATTTGTTTCCTTGTATTTTTGTTCCCAGGATTTACCACAGGGCTTTACACAAAGCCCTTAATAAATGCTTTTTTCTATCCTTAACTAAACAGGTACAAAAACATCAACCTATTTCCAGAAACTACATTGAGCACTACTTGGCTCAATGAGAACTAACTATAATCATCATCTGAAAATTCCATTTCTTATAAGCTGCATAGCCCTCAACTTTGGTGAGTTCAAGGATTTCAGGGAAAAAATTCTTTTCCTCAACTTACCTTGCCTGAGTGACTTAGTTTCTCTGAGGTTCAGTTTCCTTTTTTTGGAATTGGACTAAATGATCCTTAGGGTCCATTCCAATTCTGAAGCTATGATCCTATCACCTTCAACTCCAGTGTCAGTTGAAATACTTGACATTGGTTGACTTCTCACTTCTAATATGGTAATGAAATGGAGAGTGAGAAAGGAAATTCTCAGGATGAGATTTCCTCATAACTGAATTTCTTCTTAGTGACATTTCTCCTTAAATTGTGACCCAAAGACTGCTTAACATCTCTGGCATGCTGACATGAACTGTTAGCAGATTTCTTTATTTCAGAGCAGAAAGCAAAACCCCCTTGATTGGGTTACAGATCATTTCTGCCATTATGCAATGGTCATTGTCTTTCCAAAATTGGATATTCTAAGCTCTTGTCCTCAGACTTGGGTTTAAGTAGTTTCATTCCATCCATTAGTTCAGGTCTCTATGAATTCTTGGCCTGGCAGATTGTATCAGATCTCTCTAATTTGTCATTAGCTTTAGAAGTCCACCATTAAAAACTGTTTAACATATCAACTCTTGCTCTCTATAACTAAATTTCTCTATAATGATTTCCAGGGGCAGGAAGGACTTTTTTCCAGCCATTGTTAAAATGTTTGTTGGCAATACATCTTATGAGGTGTTATTTCTGTGATCAGGTGACAAGGTAATTCTTTATAAAAATTTTTGTATTCTTTATATTTAAAAAAAAATCACAACCTTTTTTTTTTTTTTTTTTACAAGTTATTTCTTGGTCTTATGAAGGGATGGAACACCATCCCCATTTTATAAAATTATTCAGTGAGTGAATGATTTCCGAGGCAAAAGTAGACCTTTCCCTTTTCTGTATGCTTTTTCTTCTCCATAAGATATAGGAGGGACAAGTGGGGAGCACAGTGGATAAAGAGATGGTCCCAGACGCAATAATATCTGAATTCAAATCCACTCTCCCTGAGTGGATTCTGCCAAAAGTACTGGGGGCATTAATGAGACTTTAAGACATTCAATTGATAGCACCTTAGTGTAACTTTAATGTGTAAAGTACACATTGTCTTCTATTCAAGATGTGAGACAGAAAGCTTTTCTATTCTTTTGGTTCATTTCCAACTCTTAGAATATGTTTCTAATTCATTTAAACTTTGACTTTTTTTGGTGACATTTTTTCCTATAACAGTTATAGTAATTTTTGTCTCACCCGATATACTTTGTCTGATAACAGGAGCTTTTTTTCCAAGTTGCTAGAAAAGTCCAATAAGACCATTTCAATAATTAATTCCCAGTATCTTATTCCAAGGTGAAATACTTGAGGAAAATCAAAATCATGACATTAATCTGTGAAAAATGACCAGCTCCAATCCATAAATGGGACTGTGTGAGTCAAGCATTACAAAAGAAATGGCATCTAGGAAACATCAAGTCTTCCAGAAAGTTTAAGGTCACATGGTGAAATAGTTTGAATTTTATTGAATCACATATTATTATATTAGAATAAAATAATCAGCTGAACTAGTAAAAAAAAAAAACAAAATAAAAATGAACTGGACTCCTCCCAAAGCATAGTCTCTCACCCTGATTAAGGAAATTTTATCCCAACAAAGATTCTATAGTTTCTTGTCTACAGCTTTCAATTCCGATAAAGTAGAAAATAAATGGGGTGAGTATGTATGAGCCCCTGTCATTTCATCTAGAGCCATAATTTTTTTTCTCTTTTTAAGCATTTTCAGATTTAAAATAAATGTAATTTATAGGAAGTTGGAAACCCTTCTATGTTTTCTCCACATGTTTCAGTCAATGTGCTTACATATTTGCTAGACATGGAAGTTCAATGTTCTAATATAAACCATCTGACTTTAAGAAATCAAACACTAACAGGGAATTAGCAACAGATGATCATAGGACATTCCCAGAGTTCACTACTTTGAACATGAATATACCCTGCCTAGCAACTGTTCATGAGAGAATTGTGAGGCTTTTGTGGGTTTTTCTTTTTCAAAATCTAATGAATTTAAAAGGAGGAATCTATCACTTATGATTAGCTGTTAAATTCTTCTTTGCCTTCCTCCCCACCCCTTTCTATATACTAAAAAAAAAGCATTGCTTCTTTTCTTTCTCTCTTTTCTTTTTTCCTTTCTTTCTTTCTTTTCCTTTCTTTTTTCCTTTCTTTCTCCCTTTTTCTTTTTTCTTTTTCTTTTTTCCTTTCTTCCTTTATTTCTCTTTTTATTTTTCTCTTTGTTTCTTTCTTCCCTCTTTCTTTTTTCTTCCTTTTTGTCCTTGCTTTTCTTCTTTTCCTCTCTTTCAATCTTTCTCTTTTTCTTTTCTTTGTTTTCCACTCTTTCTTTCTGTTTTCTTTCTCTTTGTTCTTTTTTCTCCCCTTCTCTTTCATCTTTCCTTTCTTCCTTCCTTCCTTCTTTTCTATTGTTTTTCCTTTCTTCCTTCTTTCCTTCCTTCCTTCCTTGTTCCTTCCTTCCTTCCTTTCATTCCTCTCTTTCTTTCATCCCTCCCCAAGTAGGGTTTCCCTCTCTCACCCAGGTTGGAAATACAGTAATCATACAGGGACCCATCCCCATTGCTAATTGGTAGAGAAGTTTTGACCTGATCCATTTCTAACTTGGATCAGTTCAATCCTCTTAAGTGTCCTAATGGCTCCTGTCTTTCATACTGGGGTCAGACAATGCAAACACTAATTGACTTTTCTGCTAATGCACTTCCAAGAACTTCTAATCTAAAGGGATTCATAGAGGGATACTAGTACCCCAGGTATGCATCACCATGCCCATCATGTCTTTTCTGAAAAGAAGGGTAATTACCAAGAAACAATAAATAATTTAGAAATTTAGATTTGCTGACTTTTTTCTTTTCTTTTTACACTCAATAGTATTTCCCTCAATTACATGTAAAGACAGTTTTCCACATCCATATTTGTAAGATTTTAAGTTCTAAATTTTTCTCCCTCCTCCCCAAGGTAACAAGCAATCTGATATAGATTATATATGTACAATCATGTTAAATATATTTCTATAATAGTCATGTTGTGAAAGAAAAATCAAGACAACAGGGAAAACCACAAAAAGAAAGAACAACAAAAAAAAGTATCTCTAAAGTATCATAGTTGTTTCTCTGGATGTGGATGGTATTTTTCATCACAAGTCTTTCCAAATTGACTTGGGTATGACTTTTTTTTTTTACTCTACAGAAACCATAAGTAGAACATTCCAGTAGAAGAAAGGAAATATTGAGCACAAATGACTTAAGTTTTCTGTGAATCCTACTAAGAGTGAATTTATTTTTGTGATTTATAAAGTGAAAGTGGGTAAAACATGACACTGGAGTCAGAGGTCCTCAGTTCAAACCCCACTTCTGATATTCCCTGGGTGAGATCTGATAAATCATTTGAACTTGATATACGTCCATTTTATCATCTGTAATAGGAGAGATATGAACTAGATAGCTTCAGAGATCCCATAAAGTCCTGAACTGGATTCAAATCTTGAACTTGCTATTTACCAGCACTGTGTCTAGAACAGAACCATTATGTGTCATTTTTGTACCTGAAGCAAAATGGGGAGGAGAAGAAGCTTGTCTTAGTTATGATCACCTAGAGAAGAGTAGAGGGAGTTGTGAGGGTACAACTACTGGGAAAAGAAAGAAGGCTCCCAGGATGCTATTAGCATCTTCTAAATTTTGACAGTCTTTATAAGAGCAAGTTGGGGTTAGAGCACTGACCTTGGAATTAGGAAGTCTCATGTCCTCAAACCCTTTTAGCTGTGTGACCTTGGGCAAATCATTTAACACTGCCTCAGTTTCCTCATTTGTAAAATAAGCTGGAGAAGGAAATGACAAACTATTCCAGTATCTTTGCCAAGAAAAGCTCAAAAGAGGTCAGGAGGAGTCAGGTTCAACTAAATAACAACAAAAACTTCCCTTAATAATTGTTTCATAAACAAGTGCTTTTTTCCACATATCACTGTATTTTCCCTGTGGTTAGATTCTTCTATTCTATAACGCTGTAGAATTTCTAAAGTTCTGAAAAAATTACCAGGGACCAGATAAGGAATTTTGTATATTTCCACTAAGGAAGAATTCTTTAAGATCCAATCTAAGGATGTCCTAGAGCCAACTCAGACTGACTAGAGAGAGCCCATTGTTAAATTTTCAGCATGAACATTTACACTTCAGAAATTAGTAATGCTAAAAATTAGGAACTGATTTGTTGACTGTCTAGACTAAAGAAAATTATGAATTTTATGAATTTAAAAGTAAATGTGAATAATACCAATGAAACTTATTGTGTGTACATTTCCCCCACTCATCCCATCCTTAGAGAGTAGTTGTCATACCAGGACAATCTTTAGATCACTAGGCCTGGGCTTAGAAGCACTTATCAGAATTTACATTTTGTTGGCATAGTCTTCAAGAACCTAGGATCATTTCCATGTCATGAGGAAGCATCGAGAAGGCCTTTCATGAAAGCCATAAATGTCATGAGTTTACTGGGCTTATATCCCAAAAAAATATTAAAGAAGGGAAAGGGACCTGTATGTGCCAAAATGTTTGTGGCAGCCCTCTTTGTAATGGCCAGAAACTGGAAAATGAATGGATAACTATCAATTGGAGAATGGTTGGGTAAATTATGGTATATGAATGTTATGGAATATTATTGTTCTGTAAGAAACGACCAGCAGGATGAATACATAGAGGCTTGGAGAGACTTACATCAACTGATGCTGAGTGAAATGAGCAGAACCAGGGGATCATTATATACTTCAACAACAATACTATATGAGGATCAATTCTGATTGAAGTGGGTATCTTCAACATCGAGAAGATCTAATTCACTTCCAGTTGATCAATGATGAACAGAAACAGCTACACCCAGAAAAGGAACACTGGGAATTGAATGTAAACTGTTAGTACTTCTGTCTTTCTACCCAGGTTACTTATACCTTCGGAATCCAATTCTTACCATGCAACAAGAAAATTGGATTTACACACATATATTGTACCTAGGTTATACTGTAACACATTTAATATGTATGGGATTGCCTGTCATCTAGGGGAGGGAGTAGAGGGATGGAGGGGAAAATTTGGAAAAATGAATACAAGGGATAATGTTGTAAAAAAATTACTCATGCATATATACTGGTCAAAAAATTGTAATTAAAAATTAATTTTTAAAAAAAGAAAGGATTTAAAATACTAACGGATGTGGGTGACATAGTGGAAATAGGGCTGGACTCAGAGGAAAGAAGACATGAGTTTGAATTCTGCCATAAACAATTATCAGATGGGTAATCTTTGTTACCTTTTTTATCTGTAAAATATGGATGATGATGATGATAATAATAATAATAAAAATAATAATAGAAAAAAAATCATGAGTTTAAGAACTAGGTCCTTAATCCAAGCAAGGAGCCCTTTCCCCATTACAGTAGGATGATCCTCAACCATATTCACTTTGGCTCAGGCTTCAGAAATAACAAAGATCAAATATATTCTAAGTAGACTGAAAGATAATCAGGAAAATTAGGTTATTCATAGGATTTTTTATCTCTGGTGAATAAATTTGGATAAAATCAAATATAAAGAGCATGTTTCTCTAGCAGTAAATTCTCTGTTTATGGTCCTCAGAAATGCTATACCTGAACAACAACAAATTTCATTTCTAAAATCTCCTGAGCTTAAGTGACAAAGTAAATAAATAATATTAACATATATTTAAGCCACTATCTCCTGAGATGAATCACATGAAGGCAGATGAGCTAACTAACCAATGTGCCTTTTTTCATCATTTGAAAATACTAAGAAGCTTAGTTAGTTATTAAATGATAGCCTCTAATGAAAATTAAGTAAAGTGAATCATTATGACTTTTTCAAAGCTTAAACACATTATCTTCACTTGTTGCCGTTTTCATTCCTAGAAATTGTACATCTGCCATAGTTTAATTCCTTAGGGATCTACCCTCCTCAATTGCTCCTTAGCAAAACCTGATCTGAGTTCCAGGCCCCAAGAAGGGACGGAAAGCAATGTAGTTGAAAATGTCCCCAGTGGTACTTTCTAGGCCAAATTTCCATCACTGGAGAGGCAGCTGAAATGATGAGTCCCTCTTCCCTGAGGACTCACATTGCTTAAATACAGGGTTTCTTTCCTTCCTGTCTTCAGTAGCTACTTTTCAATTTCCTCCAAATGACTGAAACTTTCAGGTCATGACAACAAATTTCCAAATGGGAAACGGAGCTTCATCAAAATTGAGAATAAGACCACAAACACAAGATGTCTCCAAAAGAGCAAGTTGGGTTAACAACTTAATAAATAGGTCTCCTCTCCAGCAGGAGGCAAAAATAGGGTGAATGACAACCCCCAGTTAAAAAGGGATATAATGGAATCAATTCTTAGCCCTTAATTAGAGCTGGCTGGAGCAAGAATGTTCCTCTAAGAAGCAGGAGACTACAGGAATGGTTCCCTCTTGAGGGGTTTTAGAAAATAGATTTAGAACTGCAAAAAACCTTAGAGATTATCTAATCTGACTTCCTCAGCTGAAAAACTGGGTCTTAGTGAAGTTGAATGGTTTCTCCAACATCACACAGATAGGAAGTAACAGCTTGAATTTGAACCTAGTTCTTTCTAATATCAACCTAATACAATTTCTGCTGTACTCAAAATGCTTCTGAAGTGTTTGGTTTCAGCCACTTACAGGATTGGGTTGTGTTCCATGTTTTAACCCATCACAAAACAGACTATTGATTTAGAGATTGCTATATTTCAGAAAATCATGTTACATATCTGCTTTGTTCAATCTAATGTTTCTTTTGTTGATTCCTAGCTGTTGTTAGACATAATCATCTCTGAGATCCTTCCAGGCTTGTCTTTCCAGATTCTATGACACCATTTGTTTGCTGACCTACAAATGTGGAACAAGGCTAAGAGAACACCATTGGTGACAGGAATATTCTTGTGTGGATAGAGGGAAAAGTGCTCTTAATTACGCTCATTACATTTGAAACTCCATTCTCTTCTGAGGCTGCAATCCGTCTCCTTGGGATTCTTACATTCTTTCATCCTCATTATAGAAGGGCACTCTTTCTCATACTTGGATGCATTTATTTTTGTATTTCAAGGAACCATGATTTCACTCATATGGATGTCTGCCAATATAGTCCATGATTTATCCACAATTGGACAGTTGTGGACAGATAGTACTCAAGGGTTAGGATAGGCCAAAAAATAATCAGTTACCACAATATCAAATGGTAAGGAGCTAACCCAGATGTTGTTAGGTGTGCCCAATAATAATAGCACAAGATCATTGTGAGGGTCAAATGAGCAAACCTTAAAGTGATATATAAACACGGCTTATTATTACCAACAGAGATCAAAGGGAAGGCAAAGAGATGAAGCCTAAGGTCAGAAAGAAGTTTCTGATCCTGGGAGAATGAAAAGGGTCCAAGAGTATGAAACAATTTGACATGCTCACTCTCCCAAGTGGTCCTGCCTTCCTGCCTTCTGCTTCCCCAACATGAGCTTCAGCTGACAGCCCCGGTGACATTTAGAGTTGTCCATAAGGTCTTTGAGTCTTTAAAATGACTGTTCTTAATTTAAAATGCCTGCCCTCCTAGATGCACCGTGGCCAAATGAAGTGTGTACTCAGTGGTTCAACTTGTAAATATGAAATTTATTGCAATTTGTTAAAATTTATCAAGGGAATGTTTTCAATCAGTATCATATAGCAGAGTGGTAATCCAAGATTTGTAAATAAAGTTAAAGTATCAGTAGCTACTATAGAGATAGAAGAATAGCAGCTATAATCTGAGGTGCCATCTAAAGAGTCTTCCCTTATTTAGGCTTATCTCTTCACATTTTGTTGTTGTTATTCAGTCATTTCAGTCATACTTAGTTCTCTGTGATCCTATTTTAGGTTTTTTTGGCAAAGATACTAGAATGGTTTGCCATTTCTTTCTCCACCTCATTTTACAGTTGAGGAAACTGAGGCAAACAAGTTAGGTGACTTGCTCAGGGTCACACAGCTAATAAGTGTCTGAGGCCAGCTTTGAACTCAGGAAGAGGAGTCTTCCTGAATCCAAAAATGAAAATTTATCCATTGTGCCATCTAGCTACCTGTTCTATCTAACCTATGTTCTAACCCTTGAGTGTCACTTAGTCTCTCAGGGTCTCGGTTTCCTCATCTGCAGAATGAAAGAGTTGGACTATATAGCTTCTGAGGTTCTAGATCTATGAATACCAAGGTCTCCCAATAATTCCTCTACCAATCCTTCCCTGACCACTCCAACTCATAGATATCACTGCCCAGAATGGGCAAAGTATTTATTTTCTCTGCCACTCATTTTGTCACTTAATGACAGGTTGCCCTGTGACAGCTATTGTTGCCTGGTTTGGTTGATGAGCCCATTAAGCACTTCCTCCATCAATGTTCAGTTCTGACCCATCTTCATCATCATCATCATCATCATCATCATCATCATCATCACCATCATCATCATCATCAGTGCTGTCCTTGATGGAGAGCTAGTACTATATTCTCCCTAGAAGAGAGACCTACCAAGATACAATTTTTAAAGTTATTAACTAGGATGGCTTTACATCAGTGGCTATCTGAGAAAGACTATACAAGGATTGTCATCCAAAAGAAAGATAGGAGATAAAAGACAGAGACAGAAAGGGAAGAGGAAGGGGGAGAGGGAAGGAGAGAGAGAGAGACAGACAGACAGACAGACAGAGAGACAGAGACAGAGATAAGAAACAGAGACAGACACAGAGAGACAGAGGGAAAGAAAGAAAGAAGGAAGGAAGGAGGAAGAGAGGAAGAAACGGGGAGAGAGAGAATAGAAACAGACAGAGAGAGAAGGGAGAGGAAGGGAGAGAAGGAGGGAAGGAAAGAGGAAGAGAGGAAGAAATAGGGAGAAGAGAGGAAAGATGGGGAGAGGGAGAAAGAGAAAGAGAGAAAGAGGTTTTTGTTTTTGTTTTTCATATTTTACAGATAAGGAAACTGAAACTCAGAATGTCTGTTACTTGCCCAGAGTCAGAAACTAGTTAATGTCAAATCCTTCTGGCTCCAAATCCAGAATTCTTACTCCTACCCTATGCCGCCTCACTGAAATGTAACTGTGAAAGTCTCTGACACTGATCTATTTGAACATAAGAAAAGTCAAAACTTATTCCTTCCATAATGACCTTTCTCCTTGACATTCTCTCATTAGCTGTCTTGTCAGCTGTCTCCCACTTTAATCTCTTTAATCATTGGTTGATTACTAAAATCCATCAAATGGAAGCTAATTTTTTAAGTAAATACTAAAGTATAGTGTCTTTGGGAGCTTCTTAATATTCTTTTTATTCATCTTTAGAGAGACTGACAGACAGATACAGACAGAGAGAACCATAGAGAAACAGAGATTTAGTATTATACTAGTAAATATTTAACAACTGGAAGGCAGAGGGTGGAATGTACATACAACATAATTAAATATAATCTATATTATTAATGTTTTCTCTATCATTTTCTTAAGTCTAGATAATCAACAAAATAGCCCTGGATTTAAGTGTTAAACAATTCCAAAATATAAATATTCACACTGAAAATTTTTAAATTGAATTTCATAAACTCAGTAAACTAATTAGATAGATAGATAAACATTCGATATATATATGGATAAGAGAAATGCATGGATGATATAGATGGAAAATAAGTAGAGTCATAGATTATTAGATAGATAGATAGATAGATAGATAGATAGATAGATAGATAGATAGATGGTAGAGCAAGAAAGGAGAAAAAAAAACACAGACAGAAGGAGACAAAGAGGCAGAGACAGACAGATAAAGAGAAAGAGACAAAGAGAGAGACAGGGGATAGTGTAACAGATGTGTAACATAGGTAACTATGGCTTTAACTCCCAAAGCCTGAACACCATTTCCCCAACTAGGTTTCTCAATACCCTTAAGGGATTGAGAATCCTAAACTTTCTACCATTGTTCCAGGCCCCACTGAAGTTGTCCTTTAAATTATAAGGAAGTATCTTCTGCATACTAATTCCATTTAGCCACTAAAGTCAATTTAGCTTTTACACAAAAATATTTACTTCAAAAGCTATAATCACAAATATACAAATTTGCTCCTTGACCATTTGGGAAGCATAATCTCCAACCCCATTACACTTCCTCAAATCTCAAGTGCTCTGGATTCTCAAGCCTTCCATTCTGGGTTGGCCAATTGCACCATCCTGCCTGCAATCCTAACTCCAAGGTCACTCTGGTTCATATTCCCCAGACCTTTATGGATCACCTCTGGTATATGAAACTAAGGAGGACAGATAACATAAAACAGGAAAAAATACTCCTGGGCCCATTTCTTGGAGCCAAAGTAAAAGTTGATTCAGTTCATGGTTCACTTCATAGTGCCCATGCTTTGGACGAACTGTGGTCCTTTGGACCCAGCAAACAAGAATGACCAGAAGATACAGCAGCAGAGAACTCAGACAAGCCATTTTCAAAGACCCAGGTAGCCAGTCAAAGGAGGCTACCCCTACCCACATGGTAGGGGACTGACCATCCCAGATATATACCAGTTACAGATACTTACAAATATTATAGATCAGCTATTGGGTATAAATGCAACAAGAAAACAAGATAGCCCCTACTCTTAAGGAATTCACATTTTAACATTGTTGTTTAGTATTTTTCTTAACTTTTTACAACCCCTTCTTGGGATTTTCTTGGCAAAGGTACTAAGATGGTTTGCCATTTCTTCTCCAACTCATCTTACAGATGAGGAAACTGAGGCAAACAGATATGACTTGCCCCAAATCATACAAACTAGTAAACATCTGAGACCAGATTTAAACTCATGAAAATGATTCCAACCTCAGTGCTTTATCCACTGTACCACCCATCTTCCTTTACACTCTAAAGAAAGGCAAAACATAAAGAAAAGCAGGAAGGAAAGTGGAGAGAGGACTGCTGAAGATGTGTATAGTGAGCAGGAAGTGAAGGAAGAGTGACAGGACTCCTCGAAATACAGAGATCCTAGGTAGGGGCTCACCAAATCAATGAATAAGTTTCCAGATCTGGGTTAGTGGCTATTTAGAAAAAATAAATTTTAAATGGTTGAAATACTTGTAATGATGACTTATGTTGTAAGACCTGCTCCTTAAATATGTATATGTAGAATTGCCTTTTAAATCACTGAAGTTACTGAAAGATAATATAATTTTCACAGTGATCTTCACTTTCTACCCTTATCTGTCCTGGCCTACAACCCCTTGATCTTCATTCATTTTTCACCAGATTTCATGGCATAAAAGGACTTGAGTGTGAAAGTAGACTTGTTTAAAATGTCTTCCTTTTAAAAGAATTTCCCAAGGGGGAAGATTATCAAACTTGGAAAGAGAGCACCAAGGCCGTAGGCAGTATAATTTCTTTCCCTAGTGGGTTTTTAAATGGGGTTTATTCTCTTCAGAATGGGATGAAGTAGCTATGTTTCTGGCTTGAGTGAATACTCAATAACTGTTCAGAGTCCTTTATCAGCATTCTTTTTCTATTAATGGAAACTAGACAAATTACATAATCGTATATGACAGTATGACTGAGGTGGAGAACAGACTGCATTTCCCAGAATACCTGGGACCCAGAGAGCAGATGCTCAATGGAAGGGTTTTCCATGACTATTTCTCATAATATTATGTGTTGATTGTGTCATAAAGATACTGCAGTTGGAGAACTCTGGTAATCTGGTATGGTATCTGAGAGAACCAATAAAGATTGCAAATATCAGTATCCAGAAACTCAGGAATCCCATATGTTCCTGAAAGTTCATGTAGCAAGGAAGAAGAAAGTTAAGAATAAACAAATAATCCATAGCATTATAATATCAGCAGACATCATTTTAGATTAATCATCAATGATGGTCTATTTATTTCATGTCATTTTCAGAAACAGACAGCTTTCCCCATTTCATAGGTATATATTGGCTGAGAAGGGGATTGGAGTGGGTGAATGTTTGACCAAGATAAACAGAGGTAATATGAGATGAACTTATGGTCATTTAAAAATGATGGCTGTGAGGCAGCTAGGTGGCGAAGTGGATAGAGCACCAGCCCTGAATTCAGGAGGACCTGAGTTCAAATCTGGTCTCAGACACTTAACACTTCCTAGCTATGTGACCCTGGGCAAGTCACTTAACCCCAGCCTCAGAAAAACAAAAACAAAATAAAAATAAAAATAAAAATGATGGTTGAGATGTGCATTTCTATTTCCATACTTTGCTATTCTATCCTGATTAAACAATTAAGTATTAAATAATTTACAATTTCAACATAGGATTCTATCCTGGCTTGTTAATAAGGTAAAAATTAAATGTAGATGACCTTCATAAGTTCCCAAGAAAATAGGTTGGGCCTTAAATCAGATAAGTTATAGTTTTTCAAAATATCACCACATTAAATCTTAATTCATGTGAATCCAGCATTGAGTGGAAAGTGGGTTATGCTTGTGTAACCTTGGCAAGCTTATAAAATGTTATGCATTCATAGCAATTTTGCCCTTAGAATGTTGGTTATGAAATGGCTTATGTTTATGACCCTGGTTAGAAAGTAAAACTCTCTAGCAATGAGCTGAAGATTAAGCTCCCAACCCTGCACTGGAAAAAATCCCTTTCTCCTATGTGGCTTCCATTGTTCCTTCATACCACGAACAAAGGGACACCAGGCAATAAAAGCCACAACGATTTATAAGACATAATATTAAAGCTGTCAAATGTATTCTTTAACAGAATAAAAATTTTAAAACAAAATTAAATGGAAGAAAGTCCAGGTTGGAATAAGATCTGCCCTCTATTCCTCTCTTATTTATTTTTCTGAAATCTCCTGCTACCAGAGCAAGCATCTACAGTAAAACATACAGTCATACATTACCAACCTAGTCCATTTAGAAATCATCTTTCTTGGTCCAAAGAAAGAAATTGCAGACGTAGCAGACACCAGTTGCCATATTCATGTTGTTATTAAGGTATGAGTACCACCTCTCTCTTCTCTTTTTATTCTCTTCTAGAGCCCCAAAAATCTTTGTGAATGAAACCCCATTATCTACACACTATCACCCAAGAATGATTTCAAGTTAATTTCCTCTTCTTCCAAGCAGGGAAGGTCTACAAATCCCAGAGATTTTTGTAACCATCCAACCCCTCACCAAGAATAATTTCACTTAAACTAATAAATCTAAGGCCTTGGGTTTTCTATCAAAAGATCTATCTCATAAGGCTCAAAACAAAAGAAAAGCCTGCCAAGCCCCAAATTCCTCCTCCAGGAAATATTTTATGCAGGTGAAATATGATAAAAATAACAAAATAACTATCACAGAATCTCAGTTTATTAGGGGAGATATAATGGAGAAGAGTGCATTATTACCACGTAGCCAGTCTCAACCCAATAACTATGGAAGACAGGGTTTGACTCGCCTATACAGAAGACTTTTTTTTTTTTTTTTAATCCTATCAATTTTACCCCCTTTCTCTTACCCACTACTTGAACTAGACTCAGGATCAGAGATAGAATGTCAGTATTGGTCACTGCTTTTTGATAATTGTGATTATTTAACACAGACTCCTGCTGACCCCACCAGAAACTAATGATTTATAGTTGAATGCTTTCTACATATCTCTTCTTAAAACTTTTAGGGTTACAAATATCTCTCATTAGCAGCTGAAGACAGTCTTCCCCTTCAAAGAGCCAAGGATCCTGCCTAAGGAAAAAGATGTATACTTCTAGTCAGCTCCAAAGATAATTGTAAAGGGCCACTCATCATTTCCTTTTCTTGGATGTCTTGGATAGGAATCCAATTTCCTGTTTACTCTGACATGTGAGACATTTCCTCTGTCATAAGACTAGATGCAGATGGACTGAGCCTCAAGGACTCTAGGAAATCCTGGTATCACTGCAAAAGAAATTGCACAAGCAAAAAAAGAGGGGGGGGAGGTCAAGTACTAGTAATGACACTATTCATATTAGCTGAGTGTGCATGTTATGTTAGGATTAGGAGCAAATTATCATTAAGAAATTATTTCTGTACTAAAGACAGACATGAAGGATTCATCAACAAACAAGTTTTTTTTAAGAGACTTTGCTGCAAGAACTCCTTCATTGAAGTCAGTGCTCAGAAATGATGAAATATGATTCAGTAGCATAAAGTACATCATGACCCAAACAGTAGAGTCACCCAGCTTTGGGGACCAGTTCCCATGTCTGAAAGAATATTTTATTCCCAAGCAAAATGTCAATTCTATTGATGACTCTATTTTTCTCATCCATTTGTGTTCCTGTGATCTCTACAAGGAGATCAAATCAGTCATTATTTAAAGAAATTAATTCATTCTATTCACAGGTCAAATACTGAAACTGAAGCTTAAATACTTTAACCAAAAAATGAGAAAACCCTGATGTTGGGAAAGATCGAAGGCAAAAGAAGAAGGGGATGGCAGAGGATGAGATGGATAGATATTGAAATGGAAGCAAAAAATATATTTGGACAAACTTTAAGAGATGTAGATAATATTTAGCATTTTATTTTTCTCCAATTGACATGTAAAAACACTTTTAACATTCATTTTTAAAATTTTAAGTTCCCAAATCAGTTCCAATAGAGCAGTAATGAACTGAACCGGTTACACCCAGTGAAAGAACTCTAGGAGATAACTATGAACCACTACATAGAATTCCCAATCCCCCTATTTTTGTTCGCCTGCATTTTTTACTTCCTTCACAAGCTAATTGTACACTATTTCAAGGTCTGATTCTTTTTGGACAGCAAAACAACTGTTTGGACAAGTATACATATATTGTATTTAATTTATACTTTGACATATTTAACATGTATTGGTCAACCTGCCATCTGGGGGAGGGGAAAGGAGGGGAAAAATTGGAATTAAAGGTTTGGCAATTGTCAAAATAAATTAAAATAAAAATTACCAAGGGGAAAAAAAATTTAAGTTCCAAATTCTCTCCCTTGCTCCCTCCCTATCCTCCATCCCCCACATTGAGAAGTCAAGCAATTTGATATAGTGTAATCAAGCAAAACATAATTTCATATTAGTCATATTGTAAAAAAAAAAAAAAAATACAGACCAAGAAAGATAAGAAAGTTGTTTTTTTGTTTTGTTTTGTTTTTAAGTATACTTCAATCTATATTCAGATACCATCAGTTCTTTTTGTGAACAACATTTTTGATCAGGAACTCTTTAGAAATGTCTTGGATCATCATTGTATTGTTGAGAATAAGTCATTCACAGCTAAACATCATTCAATATTGCAGTTACTGTACAGTGTTCTCTGGGTTCTGCTCACTTTACAATGCATCAGTTCATGCAAGAATTTCTAGATTTTTCTGAGAGCATCCTATCCATCATGTTTTCAAAACAATATTCCATCACAATCATATACTACATCTTGCCCATTGATTTCCAAATTGATAGACATCCACTCTGAATTCTTCCTCAAAAATGCTGGAAAGTTTTCTATTTCATTGTATATCCATTCCCCTCCCCCCCCAATCCCCTACACACACACATACACACACACACAAAGGATTACACTCAGTTTTTCTAGGTAGATGATTTTTGGTTGTAATTCTAGTTCATTACTCTCTGGAATATCATATTCCAAGCCCACCAATTTTTTAATGTAGAAGCTGCTATACATCTTTTATTATACTGACTATACCTGCATGATCCCTGAATCGTTTCTTTCTGACTGCTTATAATATTTTGTCCTTGAATTGGGAACATTAAAGTTTGGCTATAATATTACTAGGAGTTTTCATTTGAGGATCTTTCAGAAGGTTATCAGTGGATTCTTTAAATTTCTTTTTTTGTCATCTAATTCCAAAATATCAGAGCAGTTTTCCTTGATAATTTCTTGAAAGATGATGTCTAGGTTTTTGGTTTTTTTCTTTTCATCATGGCTTTTGGGTAGTACAATTATTTTTAAATTATCTCTCCTGGATCTATTTTCTAGTTGTTTTTGTAATGTGATATTTTATACTATCTTTTATTTTAGCATCCTTTTTTAGTTTTGTTTTATTGTTTCTTGATTTCTCATAAAGTTGTTAGCTACCATTTGCTCATTTCTAAATTTTAAGGAATGATTTTCCTCAGTGAACTTTTATACCTCTTTTTCCATCTGTCTAATTCTATGTTTTAAAGGAGTTTTTTCATCATTGAATTTTTGTGCTTCTTTTCCCATTTGGCCAATTCGGCTTTTCACAGCATTTTTCTGTTCATTGGATTTTTTTATATCTCTTTTTTCATTTCTCCTTATATATTTTTAAGATATTATTTTCTTCAGTATTTTTTATTTTTTCTTTGCCAAATGTGTGACTTTTTCATTATTTTCTTTTTTGGGGGAAGAAGGACATAAGGTGGGGAGACACAATTTTTATTATTGAAAAACATAAATTAATATAAAAGAAGACATTTGATAGAATTGTTTCTTTTTAGTGATTTAGAACATGTTGATACACATTTCATCTAAGATACATGTAAAATCAAATTTTTGGAAATGTAGTAAGCTATCATTTCCAGCTATCATTCAGTGAAGGTTTGAAGTGGGGTGGAAGAGTTGGGAGAAACTTACTTAACTATTATTATGCAGAGGATGTAATGCATAGATTGCACCAGATTGAATCTTTTTCCAAAAGTTTTCCAAGTGTTGTAAAGCTCTTCCCTTCCTATTTGAAGTGTTTACTTCTGAACAGAGATCTGGAGAAAAGCCAAGTCTTTAGGCACATGTTTCAAAAGAATACCAACAAGCCTTTGGTTACGTCCTCTGACTGTGAAGTAATAACAAAATATACTGTCTTTTAGAGGCAGGAAATGTTCACATTTATACTTCTGCCATTATGAAACAACATAGATGATACAATGTCACTGTTATAGGAAACTGGCCTGCTATTAATTTGTATCTAAATAAACCCTAAATTTTCTTGAAATGAATTGTAAACTTTTTTTTTTTTCTTGAGAGGAGGATAGAAATAGTTAAAAGTATTTCTTCCAATTGACAGGTGTAGATTTCATCATTTTATTTGAGGAAGATTGGTATTGTAGGCAGCAGCCATTCATAGTAATATTACTGACCTGCACCAATAAATAACTTAAAAACAGACTGCTTGTATCATAATTAACCAGGCAATACTTTCTGCACAAATTGTATTGTTTGGGAGTTATTTCCATAGGCAGATAATCAAACTAAGTTTATTTTCCAATACAGAAATAGTATCGTAATCCTTCCAGCAAACATCTTATAAATATCAACTTGTAAGAAGCACCCACAAAATAACTCAGAATGACATCAAACAATTAAACATTAGTAGGAGTAATTACATAATTAGAGCAAAGGGAAGTCCGACCACAGTTATGAGGTTTACAAACAGATTGCTTCTACTAAAGTGAATGTGTTTATCTTTCCTTGACAATGGGATGAATCTCCCTTAGGAGGAACACTGAATCTCTTGTAAACTTAGTAGGTTTTTATCTATTATCCCCTTCCCCACACTTCAAGTTATCTTGCATCTTTCCTCTTTCCCATTCTCCACCACTACATGACTACAAAGATGCATAGGTTTACTTTTTTCTTACATCAGGACTTTCTAGGATACAACAAATTCCCCAGTCTTATGACTCAAAGCAAGATGCTTCAGCTTTGAGTAAGCCTTCTTTATTCTTCATCAATAAGACTGTTAAAGGAAATAACCATTTGGGGTTTTTCCTTCAAATAACTGTAAAATGTTAATTGACTTCCCCATTTTGCTCTGGACCACATGATAAAAAATAAGATTGCAAAGTGACTCATTTTTCCCTAACTTTTACTTCATCTTTCTCAAAATTTGTTTATAATTATGTTAAGACATCAAAATGATGCAAACGGTGTCCCCTTTGAATTTGAGGGTGAGCTCTGAAACTCTCCTCTGATAGAGACCCATTAAGTTAAGTGGTTTCATTAAGATTAGCCTGGGGCCATTCCCAGTAGCTGGAACTTAAATGGTCCCATTCTGTTGGAGACCTTGGCGGTGATATTTCTATTGAGTGGATTATCCCAGGATCACTCCTAGTAGCTCAAACTCCCAGTTATTAAGTGGCTTAAAACTCCCAAGATAAGTATTCTTTTTTCAACTGGAAATCTAAGCCTGGGGGCATTGACAAGAGAAGCCTCTGTCTCAGACTTCTTATAAAAAGATAATTTTAAACTCTAGGATTTTGCAGAAATCTGAAGTAGGATTATGCTTTACCAAGGGACCTCTCCTCTTGGCACAGCTGCCTACCAAGACTCCTGTCCTCTGTGAAGACATTCTTTTCTCAGTGATAACCTTTTATTATTTTTCTGACAGGACCTCTTGCCACTGAGGAGTCCATCTTCTCAGAAAATCTGGCTTTTCAGTGCCAATAAAAATCCCTTTTGCCATTCAGACTTTTCAGGTTCATGAATTCTTCCAGGTTGGACCTGCGTCTCTGATCAGAGGGAATTCTCATATCAATTCTTTACCACTAGACCTACATCACTATTATACTTTGGTACAAAGCAAAGGCAACTTTATTTTTTTTAATTAATTTTATAATTATAAAAAAAAAAATTGACAGTATATATGCATGAGTAATTTTTTTTTATAACATTATCCCTTGTATTCATTTTTTCAAATTTTCCCCTCCCTCCCTTTATTCCCTCTCCTAGATGACAGGCAATCCCATACATTTTACATGTGTTACATACAGTATAACCTAGATACAATATATGTGTGTAAATCCAATTTTCTTGTTTCACATTAAGTATTAGATTCCGAAGGTGTAAGTATATAGTAGTGCTAACAATTTACATTCACTTCCCAGTGTTCCTTCTCTGGGTGTAGTTGTTTCTGTCCATCATTGATCGACTGGAAGTGAGTTGGATCTTCTTTATGTTGAAGATATCCACTTCCATCAGAATATATCTTCATACAGTATTGTTGTTGAAGTGCATAGTGATTTTCTAAACCAAAGGCAAATTTAGAACTACTAAAACTAACTTTTAAAAAGAGCACTAAATTCCCTAAGCAAAACTGTAGATAAAGTTAAATTGAGTAGGATAGAAAGGCCTGAAATGCTGTTGTCTGTAGGGTCAGGAAGAGCTGGACATGACTGAATAACAAAAGCACACCCAAAGCTTTTTGCCTGATTTGTCAACAGTGTATCCTATCCCACTAGTGCAGTCCCTCAAGGTTCATCTCAAGAGCCACTCACTACATGAAACCCCATGGTACCAGTGACTCCCCTAGCTCCAAGACACTCCCTACACATACTCAAACAAACCTTCAACTAGAACTTACAATTAACCAGGAGAAAGGGAATACTCCATGAGGTGGGAACATGCATTTAACTGGCAGGTTTAATTCATAATGGAGTTAGCACCCTAAAAGAGTCAGTTAGAGCTAGGCGGTGCAGTGGATAGAGCACCAGCCCTGAAGTCAGGAGGACTTGAGTTCAAATCTGGCTTCAGACACTCAACACTTCCTAGCTGTGTGACCCTGGGCAAGTCACTTAATTGTCTCAGAAAAAAAAAAAAAAAAGTTAGTTACTATAAGAAGAATAAAGAAGAACACCATGATATATTTAATCCAAAAGAGTTTGCAAAGAGAGACAGATTTATGAGGAGAAATTTAAAACCTCAAAGATTTGACATAATTTGGATTTCTAGCTGCACACAGCAAAGTGGGGCTACTCATGACCTCCACAGAGGGTAGAACTATAAGGTTAAACTGATCCCTATCAGTGTTCCTCCCTGCTTGTCTCAGGGAGTAATTTTATGAGGACTTCAGGCTCTCTCTGCCAACCCACTTAGTAAACCAGGACCTCAACACTATGATACCAGAATGGCTCAGCTCTCCACTAAGTCCTTCTGGTTCACTCCAACACAAATACCATTCTGTGTATTCAGAACATTTATTATTCATGTCACCCATTTGTACCCATAATTCATATAATCCTCGGATAGCTATTGTTTTTTTTTATTCGCTTACATAACAAAAATAATAATAACTAACATTATACAACAGTACTAAGTGTTTTAAAGTTATCTTATTTGATCTTCACAACAACCCTAGAAGTAGGTGCTATCAGCATCCTAATTTTATAGATGAGGAAACTGAGACAAACACTTTTTTAAAGATCATCATAGATAATAAGGTCTGATTTCCAGACCTTTCACTATACTACACTTTAAGCATCTAGGTGTGAATCTACAGTGAATAGATTGCTGGGTCTCAAGTCAGCACAATTTATCTTTGTGAGTTCAAATCTGACTTCAGACACTTTAACTGCCACATCAAAAAGGAGAAAAACAAAACAAAACAAAACAAAACTGATCTTGCCATGGACCTAGAACTGGCCAATTTGAGTCTACAGAAACAAAGTTACAGAACTATTAACACATTTTAGTAGTTTCTGGGGATTTTGAGACTAAGTTTTAAGTTGCTTGATACTATATCTCAGTCAACTAATTTGAGTTAGTGTAATTTACATGAGGCCCAGAACTTGACGCTTACAGAAAAACTACAAAAGGGAAAAAAAAACACCCTTTTTGGGATTTTCCATGCCTTTCTCTCTTGGAGAGATTTCTGGCATAGAGGGTGGGCTAGTTAGTCACTGGGCCACAGACCTGCAGACAGACACCTAAGTTCAAATTTCTCTGACCTTATCCTCCACTGTTTTAAAGTTTGCCAATTTCTTTCTTTCTTTCTTTTTTTATTAATAGTTTTTTATTTACCAGATATTTGCATGGGTAATTTTACAACAATGACAGTTGCCAAACCCTTTGTTTCAATCTCTCTCTCCCCCTCCCCGGCCAGATGGCAGGTCGACCAATACATGTCAAATATGTTAAAGTATAAATTAAATACAATATATGTATACATGACCAAAGAGTTGTTTTGCTGAACAAAAAGAATCGGACTCTGAAACAGTGCACATCTAGCCTGTGAAGGAAATCCAAAATGCAGGCAGACAAAAATAGAGGGATTAGGAATTTTATGTAGTGGTTCATAGTCAACTCTCAGAGTTCTTTTGCTGGTTCAGTTCATTACTGCTCTATTGGAACTGATTTGGTTCATCTCATTGTTGAAGAGGGCCTCGTCCATCAAAATTGATCATTACATAGTGTTGTTGTTGAAATATATAATAATCTCCTGGTCCTGCTCATTTCATTTAGCATCAATTCATGTTAAGTCTCTCCAAGCCTTTCTGTATTCATCCTGTTGGTCATTTCTTACAGAACAATAATATTCCCTAATATTCATATACCACAATTAATTCAGCCATTCTCCAATTGATGGGCATCCATGTAGTTTCCAGTTTCTGGCCACTACAAAGAGGACTGCCACAAACATTCTTGCACATACAGGTCCCTTTCCCTTCTTTAAAATCTCTTTGGGATATAAGCCCAGTAGTAACACTTCTGGGTCAAAGGGTATGCACAGTTTGATAACTTTTTGAGCACAGTTCCAAGTCATTCTCCAGAATGGCTGGATGTATTCACAATTCCACCAACAATGTATCAGTGTCCCCGTTTTCCCACATCCCCTCCAACATTCATCATTACCTTTCCCTGTCATTTCAGCCAATCTGACAGGTGTATAGTAGTATCTCAGAGTTGTCTTAATTTGCATTTCTCTAATTATTAATGATTTGGGGTATCTTTTCATATGACTAGAAATAGTTTCAATTTCTTTATCCGAGAATTGTCTGTTCATATCCTTTGACCATTTATCAACTGGAAATTTTGCCAATTTCTTAAAGCCTTGTAGATGGAGTTGAAAGGGCAATTTTCTGCTACCTTAAATTTTGGAGCTGTGTATGTTTAAATTGGAATTCTGATATTGAAATTGTATAAGACAATTACAATTAACTAGTACATTCTAAAATTGTGAACTTGTTTATTCTGGTATAAGATTTTAGAAATATGTGTGCATTGACATTGTTATTAGAAATTTAAATCTGTATTTGATTTGATTTTAAGTTAAAAAATTTGCTTCTCTTGTAACTTACTTGAAGAGGTCACAAGTTCATATCTCCTAATTAAATGAAATATATTTAAAGCTATTATGGTGCTTTCTTAATTGTATATTGAGTAATTTATAAAAATTGTATGGGCTGCACTTTAATATTTTATCAGCCTGACTGGACATAAAGTATAAATTTTGTGAAATTTGGTCCAAAGTTTTTTACATATTACCTATGTTCTGAATCTTAAAGTTTGTTTATTAAATGCTTTGTAGTTGAATATAAGAACCAAGAATTGAAATGAAAACTTGTAACTTCATGCCCCTGTCTCATCCCTTATGACTATTGAACAAGAGTTTGCCCTGGGAGTCTAGAAGCAAGCCCATAAGAAAAAGAGAGTGAATGGGAGAAATTGAGTGAAGACCTCTCTTGGGAATGCCCTAATTGTGACTTGAGCCTTTTTTTTTTCCCCCTGAATCTGGGGTTAAGTGACTTGCCCAAGGTCGCACAGCTAGGAAGTGTTAAGTGTCTGAGACCAAATTTGAACTCAGATCCTCCTGAATTCAGGGCGGGTACTCTATTCACTGCACCACCTAGCTGCCCCTGTGATTTGAGCAATAGCAAGTTGAGCTATAGCTAAAAAGCTGTAGGTGTTCAGTTGTCTAGGGTGAACATTTCATTCCTATTTACCCCAACTCTTAATTAGCATTTAAGTAATTCTGTTAAAGGCAATGATGGCTCTGGGAATTCAGGTACCAGAATTCTCTCATCCAAGAATATCTGCTTATATAGCTGTTCTCTAGGGAAAATTTAAATTAAGAGTTTATTTACTAAAATCCTTTTGTTTCTGGGATAGATTTTTATATTTAGGGTGTAAGTCTAGACTTCTCCACGTAATGGGAGAAAAGGTTGGGGGGGAAGGGAGAAACTTCTGGTTTTTTTAATCTTATGTTTTACACTTTATGCTTAGCACTCCTTTACTGACACTTTATCTGTTGGAAATTGCCCTTTCTGACAAGATTGTAATAAGTCCTTTTTTTGCTTTTGTTTTTGTTTTTGTTTTTTGTTGTTGTTTTGAGAGTCTCTGATTTTAATTTGACCTTCACAAGGGTCAAAAGAAAATCACTGGTTAATTTGTTCCTAATGACCTAAATTATACTTAGATTAGGTTTTCCCCAAATCTCACACTCAAAGCAACTAAGGAGGAGTTACGACCAATTCTTTAACATAAAGCTTCTTAAATTGTGGATCATAACCTTGTAACTTAATTTGAGGATTATAAAAATTTTGGCAACAATAAAAGGTTTCTGAATCCTCTATATTCTATAGTCAAATATTCCTCCACAATTTAATTCTTTAAATAAAAATAAACAAGTACCTCCATCTCATTAGTATGCAAATTTGCTTTGGTCTTTAATAAATGATAAAGTCATATGTATGATGAGGTTAGTGGCAGGTTTGGGATTCAGGGGACCAGATGAAGAGGCTTAGGGTTCCTGGAGTTCAGGGAGTCAAATGAAGAGGTCTGGGGTTGTGTTCCCAAATGATGAGGTTTGGTGCAGAGTCCCCTCAATTTCCCTAGGGCATGGCACAGGGCAAGGAGTTGTGGGAACACCCTTCTGGTGGCACAGAGGTCCTTTCTAAAGCAATTTATGAACCCAGAAAGCTAGCCTGATAAAAAGAAGTTTATTATTGGCATTGGGAAGTCAGCCTTTGCTATGCATGAATAGAAAGACTGAATTCCTTCGTAGCAAGGTCCCGACAGAGAAGTAAAATTTCTAGCAGAGAAATCCCAAAAGAGAGGTATAAAGTCTTGTTAGGGAAATAGATGAGACGGATAAAGAGAAGGTAACTCTGAAAGAGAATATCATTTCAGCAGGCAGAGGGTTGCTGCTATGCAAAGGGAAACATGGCATGGCATGTTAGGTCCTCTGCAAGACTGAGCTCTAAGTTGGCTCATTTTATGGTTAGATGCTGGAGCAGCTCTTAATGGGGGCTGGGTGCAGTTTGAGCTGGAATCAGAATAGAGAATCTTGAAATTGAATGAGTGTCTCTGGGCTAATCTTCACTTCAATAGGGAGCTTAATCAGTAGTGAGGTTGTCAATGAGGGTGGTGCCCTTCTTGAAGGATAACAGAATGAAGAGGTTTATCCTGTTTCCCTTGGTCTAGGTTTTTTACAGAGAACAGAATTGAAGGAGATTTTCTCCTTGAAGGAGTTTCAGAGAGAGAGAGAGAGAGCTTTGGGGTCTCCCCTTCAGTTTCAGGCTCTCCTCATAATGTATACCAAACAATTGTTTTAAAATAAATTTCTTTATGATCTATTATCAGTAAATGCTTGTTTTGTATGCCTATTTTTAGATACATATGTACCAAAGGTCACATAAAAATTTCTTGGGGAGTAGAAAAAGTTTAAGAAGTCCTGCTTTAGAATACAGAGCAACTCATTCCTAAGATCACATACATTTTCTGAAAAAGGATGAAGTATTTATGTAAAATATATAAATTCTAATTAAAAAACACTAAAGTAAAAACAAAAATAAAAACAAAAAAACTAATGATATATCAAGGCCTAATTGGTTTGAAGTGCTAAACTATCATTTAAGGGGCCCTGATCTTCTTGCACCCCACAATCATTTCCAGCTGAGCTGACATCAAATCCCCCAGGGTAGTCACCATCTCTTGTACCCCACTCAGAATTAGGAAATTGCACCTGCATCCGGAGTTCCTTAAACAGTGCCTCTGCCGCTCAGCAAAACACTAATAAACATCAGCAGATATTATAAGCTTTTTTCACTGTAGGTTTATAAACACTGCTATCTAGAGTGGGAACCAGAAGCCTGCCATTAGCCAGCATTGTTAAAAGCCCAGTATGGCCTATCCTTTTAAATAGAAATGCTTTAGGAAGAGATGATTCCGTGTCCTGACCTGATCTTTGCAGGAAGAGGTGCAGTAGGGTCACAGTTGCCATGGGCATTCCAGACCATGTGACTATATCTCCATAAGGCAGAAATAACCATTCCCTCTCTAGATCATAGAAATGGAAATGATCTCACAAATACAATGGCTTCTACTCTTTGGGATCATTTGGAAGGTTGATTCTTTTAATTGGCTGATTTTGTTTTTTAAAAAGTCCTTAACTAAAAAAAATTAAAAGCCTTAAGAGAATATCTTCTGTAGAACCATATTCCTGGGTACTTGAAAGGTTCTATGGAAAAAGGATCTGCTTCTTCTACTTGGTCCTAGAGAAGTCATATTGGGAGTAAAGGTTGGAAGGAAGGAGAAAAGAAGGGGGGGAATGAAGAGGGGGAGGAAAAGAGTGAGAGGAAGGAGAAAAGGAAAGAAGAAGGGAGGAAAAAAAGGGATAAAGGAAAGAAAGGGAGGAGGGAAGGAAGAAAGGAGGGAGGAAAGGAAGGAAGAAGGAAGGAAGGAGGGAGGAAAGGAAGGAAGAAGGAAGGAAGGAAGGAAAGCAAGAAGGAAGGAAGAAAGGCAGGAAGTCCTACCGATTTAACCAATCTATGTCCTTGGTTTCTTTATATTCCCATTACTAAGCATGAGGCTCTATATATTTATAATAAGCTTGATGATGATAATCATTATAATTATAATAATATATCGATGATGGTGCTGAAGAGAAAGATGTTGTATTTTAAGTTTCTATAATTTCCTAACTCTTGCATAGTCAGTATCATTTCTGAAACAATGAGAGCCTCTTTCATCTTTTTAGAGCATCCTTCCTCCCCTCCTCCATGACTTAAGATTGGGGCTAAGCATTGAGACAATATAAAAATCTGGGCTTTTTAAAGCTTCCCTTTAGAAATTCAGGGGGTTTTAATGCTTTAAAATTTAATTTACCAATTTATAAAATGGTATGATTCTTTGATACAACATAGGGAAGGGTTTCCCTTAATCTTTAGACTTTTATTCATCGTCCAAAAACTCTCTAGCAGACATCCAACAGGGCTTGAGGTACCTACCAAGACTATGCTTCAACTCAACTATTTCTCTCCCCACTATAAGCATTTATAAATAATCATTACAAATAGAATTTGAGAGAGACAGAAGGGCTATTTAGGGGATAAATTGGGCATGAAATTTTAAACCATGTTTATAGCCCTAGAGACTGAAACTGCCTGTGGCTCAAAAAAAAAATTCAAAAAGAAATAATTCAGCAGGCCAATGATCATCTTAAATAAAATTTAAAATACTATTTATGGAATCAAACAGACTCTACATACAGCCAGTGATCACTGCCACTCACTGAATACATTCCATAACATAAGGAAGCCTAGAACACTCCTTGAGCTAGTAAAAAATTGAAGCAATTCCAAATTTTTAACTTAATATTTTTTTCCAATGAATTCAAGTTCCCAATTTTGTTGCACTGACAGAAAATGATGGTATTGACGTGGTGCTTTGCAGAACCAAATTGGCACCTCTTAAGACTTGCTGTGCACCTTTAGACAAGTTGTCTAAAGTTATCTTTCTTTTAAAGAAAAATGACAATGTCTCTCTAGCCTTTCAGAGGCACCAGTATGCAAAAATCTTTTCTTTTTTCTCTCTCTCTCTCTCTCTTTTTTTTTTTTTTTCAAAAACCTCCTCAAATCTGAGGTGGTCATTGAATTGAAAACAGTGATTCTAGAGCCCTCAAAATAAGATAGCTTGTTCCTCCTAATCTATTTGCTGCACTCTTTTAATGAATGAGGTCAATTCAAATCTGGTAGGCAATGTCCAAGTCAGGCACATGTTTGCCTTTGTGGAAGTTAGGTTTTGATTCTTGATTACTTCTCATTACTCACTTGTAGACCTTTCATTAACAACTAGTTGGTCCTAACATTCATCAATGGAAGGCACCTGTAATGATTAATAATAGCTGAGGAAATCACCTATGGTAGTTAATTAATGATAAATGAGGAAACAATCTGAGCAATGGAATTTATAAGCAAAATATGTATAATAAATGGGTCAGTGGTCTCCCCAACCAGTCCAAAGACCTTCACAGATTTTTATATATTATTATATATTAAATATATAAAATATATGTCACAGATTATTATATATTAAAAACAACTAATCAAATAAAACGAATTAATTGGGTTTTTGTAATTTCCAACATTCACTTTTTAAAATTTTTTTTTAATTTTATAATTATAATTTTTTTTGACAGTACATATGCATGGGTAATTTTTTTTTACAACATTATCCCTTGTACTCACTTCTGTTACGATTTTTCCCTTCCTTCCCTCCACTCCTTCCCCTAGATGGCAGGCAATCTTATACATGTTAAATATGTTATAGTATATCCTAGATACAATATACAACATTCACTTTTATAAGATTTTTATTTCCAGTATTTTTCTCTGTCCCTCCCTCTCCTCTTCCCTCCTCAAAATGGCAAGTAGTAATCTGATGTAAATTATATAGGTCCAATCTTATTAAACATTTCCACAGTAGTCATGTTAGGAAAGAAGAATCAGAACAAAAGGTTACAAACCACAAAAAAGAAAAAAAGTGAAAATAGTATGTTTTGATCTGAATTCAAACCCCATAGTTCTTTTTCTGAATGGGGACATCATTTTCCATGATGAGCCCTCAGAATTGTCTCAGATTATTGTATTGCTGAGAAGAGCTAAGTCTATCAAAGTTAATTATCCCACAATATTGCTTTTGCTGTGTACCATATTCTCCTGGTTCTACTTACTTCACTCAGCATCAGTTCATCGAAGTCTTTCTAGGTTTTTCTGAAATCAGCCTGACCATCATTTCTTATGGAACAATAGTATTCCATTAAATTCATATACCATAGTTTTATTTGCTATTCTCCAGTTAATGGACATGCCCTGAGTTTCCAATTTTTTCCAGCACAAAAAGAGCTGCTATGAACATTTTTTGGACATGTAGGCCCTTTTCTCTTTTTTGTGATCTCTCTGAGACACAGACCTAGTAGTGATATTGCTAGATCAAAGGGTCTGCACAGTTAAATAGACTTTTGGGCACAGTTCCAAACTGCTCTCCAGAATGGTTGGATCAGTTAACAATTCTACCAACTAAAACCAATTAACTGTGAGAAAACAATTAACCAAGATTCAAACCAAGAAACAAAGTTAGGTAATCTGATTTCTACTTGGAAAAAAGATTAGGGGCTTTCCAAGTTGAGCAGGGAAAGAGTGATTTTCAATTCAACTAGGAAGAAACTAGTAGCCTTCAGGCTTTTTTCCTTGCCAGGATTGAGAGATGATCATCAATTGCATCTACTTGCATATATGAAACATTAGAAGATTCCTATAGACAATTTGAAGGAAAATAAATTGGAGAACAATACACATGACAGCACAAGATAGTTCACCAGATAGATGATAGACTCAAACCAAACCAACTTCATTTTGTAAATGGCTATCATTCCATCTCATGATACATTAGAAAGCATTGAGTGCAACTTTTCCTTTTACAGGTGAGAGAAGTAAGACCTACACAAAGGTTTAGCAATTTATTCAATGACTTAAGGACATTTTCCTAGGTTTTGTTAAATTTAAAGGGCTAATCCTATATTAACAGCCTCATTTTCATTCCATATGATAGAATTGATATTGTGGATATTTAATCATGCACATGAGTTTAATCCAAGTAGTTCAGTGTAAAATCCTAACAGTTCAGTATACACAGACTTGAAATATCCTATTAACCAAAATATTCATAGATATAAGTGAAGAAGTTTAGGAAAATATACTTCTAGAGAAAACAGAAATATCTCAAATTTATAAGTACTTTTGGTCCACTGAGCTCAAGTTACTTTCACAGATGTGATTTGTACTTTTCAAAATTCTAAAATTTCTTGTGAGGTAGGACATAGGTGATAGAGTTCTGTAGAGTCAGGAAGAGCTGAATTCAGATTCAGCCTTTGACACTTTCTACCTCTGTAAACCCGTGCAAGTCACCTTAAAAAAAATAAAATCTGTTTGCCTCAGTTGCCTCATCTGTAAAATAATAATAGCAACTAACTCCCCAAAGTTGTTGTGAGGACAAAATGAAATAATAATTGTAAAGTGCTTAACACAGTGGCTGGCACAGATTAAGCGCTCTATAAATGTAGCTGTTATCATCATTATTCTTATTACCATAGGGTAAGGATGGATGTGATTTGTCCAATGTCAAGAGTGAGTGACACAGCCAGCTCTCCTTCCTGAGCCTGGTTCTCAGCTTAGAACTTTGTTCTCTGAATTGTTTTTTACCACCTACCTTGTACTTCTCTCCAAGAACTGCAGTATGTTTCAATGAACAGATCAGTAAACATGCAATCAGAAGCCTTGGGCGCAAGTCGTGACCTACCAACTATATGACACTGGGCAAGCAATTTCCCTTCTATAAAACAAGGGGATTGGACCAAGGTATCTCTAAGTTCTCTTCCAGCTTTGAAAGTCCAAGATATTTTATGAATGTTGTTCAGTCATTTTCAGTCATGTCTGACTTTTTTGTGACTGACTTCATTTGGGGTTTTCTTGGCAGAAATATTGAAGTGGTTTGCCATTCTTTTTCCATCTCACTTTACAGATGAGGATACTGGGGCAAATAGGGTTAAGTGATTTGTCCATGTGTCATCCAGCTAGTAAATGTTTGAGGCAGATTCCAACTCATGTCTTCCTGACTCAGGTGCAACACTTTTTACATGAGCCACCAAACTGCTTACCCTGCCAGTCCTCCTGATCCCTATCTGGCCACTGGATCCACATGGCTCTGGAGGGGAAAGTGAACAAAGATTCTCTGTCCTTTAAAAAAAAAAACTGCTTCCTAATCTTATCTCTAGATATGGGATACCACCTGCTTGAAGAAAACCCTTCCCTAACTGGACTGAATAATTCTTCCCCAAATCTTCAGTTTGTCCTCCACTGACTTTCTGGGTCTTACCTAGGGATGGGGATGGCAGGAGAGGTAGGGTGAGGTAGGAAGAGAGGTCTGGATAGTTCCAGAAATTGGACCCAAACTCAAGCTTCATCTGTTAGTTTTAAGTTTATTCAATAAATAGTCCTGACTTTAAGTGAAGCTTGGCTTCCCAAGCCTTAAAAACCTTGAAGTCCTATATGAAACTATAAATCCCATGCTATTATTAACATGATAATTCTAAGGAAAGACCTCATCCTCTAGTTGGTCATGCATTCTCAGTGGTAGAAGCCATCATCCTCTGGAATTTGGCTCTCAGGGCTACTTGCGCCACCAGAAAACTGTCTTCTCTTACAAATTTTCAAAGTTTATGGAGCTTATTAAGCATTTAATTAATGGAATGAGTCTAAGGGTTCTAGTATGAGTATAAAGGTCAATTCCAGCTAGTTCTGAGTTCATTTGTAGAGCTGAAATAATAGACAGATCCTGAACTCAATGACAGATTAAGTTTTTCTGACTCAAGTTGCCAGCTCTCAGAGCCCTAACTAAAATATTTGTCTTGGGACCAGGTTATGCTACAAAGAAACCACTGCATTCCAATTGCAGTCATACCAAAGAAGAGATTACATGTCCCTTAGAAAGTCTAGTCCAAGTCCCTAGGGCATAGCCAATGATCTCCAACTCTTAATAATGTTCTCCCAACACTCCCCCTTCCCCCAGCCTAGTGGAAACACTGGGGAAAGTAATGGGAAAAGGAAGATTTAGGAAACCAGGCCTAATGATGGCTTCCCAGATTTGGATGAGTTAGTAGGAGTGGGACCAGTTATTATACTGTGTAGCACAGACAAGGTAAGATTATGAAGTTCATGGGCAATGGACTCATTAACCACCACAGGGAAGAAGTCTGCTTCCTCCTATATAATACCCTGGGTTGAAATCTGAAGAACTCTCACAGTTATAAGTCTGCCAGGTATATTCACATCTCATGATTCTCTATGATGACTTATCATCAGTAGAATATAAGTTTCTTGAGGGAAAGGACTGTTGATCACAGAGTCATAGATATATAGATGAAAGAGACTTTGGAAGTCAATCAGTCCAATACTATCAGATTTTACAAATGAATCTCAAGGAAGTTAAAAGCCTTGCTGCTTGAGGTTACTCAAGGAGTAAATATCAGAAATAGGATTCAAACTTAATTCCTCTGATTCAAGGATTTTATTTCAATTTTTGTGCCTCCAGTGCCTAGCATGATCCCTTATAGACAATTTGTTCAGTCATTTCATTTGTGTCATGACCCCATTTGGGAGTTTTCTTGGCAATGACACTAAAGTAGTTTCACCATTTCCTTTTCTAGTTTATTTTACTGATGAGGAAACTGAGGCAAACTTGATTAAGTGATTTACCCACAGTCAAACAACTAGTAAATGTCTTAGGCCAGATCTGAAGTGAGAAAAGTGAGTCTTTCTGACTCTAGGCCTGGCACTCTACCCACTGTGCCACCTAACTGTCCAATAGATGTTTAATAAAGAGGTGATGAAATGAAGTATTCTTCCCAATATTACAATAACCCACTAGAATGCTATCATTAATATCTACTTTGTAGAAAAATAGTTTCTACATAAAGCAATCATTAAGGCAATTTCAACCACTAGTGGGAGAAATCATCATTGGGCATACTGCCCAATGTTGGTTGCTCTGCGGTTCTTATTGGTCCTTTGTTCTCAAAGAGGACCATAACATCAGGGAGGTGAGTGGGATTTAAGTGATGGAAGGCTGTCCAAAGTCAGCAGCCTCAGTTTCTCCTCCAGAGCAAATGTTCGATGGACCAAAGCTTCAGCTCCTGCTCATGCTCTGGGAGTCTGTCCTTCTATCTCAGAACTGAACTTTCCAAGAGAAGCCCCAGTCACCCTAATGCTTCCTAAGACTAGCATTAGCTCTTCATCATCCAAAAATGCCGATTTTAAATAGCTGCTGAAAACAAATGCTAATTATAGCAGGGACCAGAACTAGCTATTCACCTCCTCACCAAAGCATTAAAGACAGAATATGAGAGTGTACAGGATGCTACCAGCAGACAATACAAATGATACCCTGGGCTTTTTTGTTGCTTGTTTATTTTGTTTTATCTGATTTACTAGGCCCACTTAGCCATCTGTGGCTAATTATTCTGGGAATGCAGCCATTATTTTATTCAAGTTTTGTTCTCTGGTTTTAATAAATTAATGAGGTGTTAACCAAATCTTCACATGAATGAAAACAATGAATTCAGCAAGGTTCACAAAGAGCTGCCAGCCCTGTCAATCAGCAGTGCTTTTCCATTTGTGAATCCCCTGGGATGCTTTCAAGCTTGGCAGCTGCCTGTTTGTACTTTAACAAATGTGTGAATACTTCTTGAAACACTGGAGAAGGGGAGAAGTTTGATGAGTGAAGTTAAGGTCCCCTTAGGAAAGCGAAAATTTTTATTATATGTATATGAGATGGAAGTAGCTGGGTGTGGTTCAAAGTGCATTCAATTTGTAGTGATGGGACATGGGTTCAAGTCCCAGCTCTCTGCTGCTTAAGAGTTGTGTATAATATTATATTATCTTTTCTTCCTTATTGGTCCTCAGTGGTCTTTCCATATTGATCTGTAAGCTTCAAGGGAGGTAACTGGTGGCACAGTAAATAGAATACATTTAGAATCAGGAAGACTAATTTTCTTGAGTTCAAATCTGGCCTCAGACACTACATAGTTGGGTAACCCTGGGCAAGTCACTCAACCATATTTACTTCAGTTACCACATTTATAAAATGAGTTGGCAATGCTCCACTAAAAAAACCCACATGGGGACACCAAGAGTGGGGTATGACTGAATCAAATGAACAACAAATTATGAAGGCAGGTACCTGGTCAAACCAAACTTTGAGTCCTCTTTAGAACCTTGCATTATGTCCTATACATAACTCAATTCAACAAATACCCTACCATATGTAAGTCCTCATGCTACACACAGAAAAATTTAAGACAAAAACAAAAGCCATTCCCTATCTTCAAATCCATATCCTACTGAAAGAATGGGACATGTATCCAAGTAAATAAGGTGTGTGGGAAAAGGGTGAAGAACTTACAGCACATATTGATCAGAGACTGTTTACTAAAGTAGACCAAGCCTATTAGGGTTCTCCAGAATCATGTGATTTTAGATAAGGCCTAAACGACATTCCATTGTCCAACATGGACGAAAAAGCTGTATATCACCTTATCTACTACCAACTAGGGGTACAGTAGACTTATATGATCAATCACAACATATAGAGGGCAGGATTTTGGAGGTTCTTTGTCTGAAATGTATAAAAGCTGTAAGCATTTTCAAGGCTCTGGCCCTATCCTGCTGTGAAATTTGGCTCGCAGACCAGGATGGGGTCCGCTTCTCGAGATTCTAATAAATAATTCTGCTTTCTATGAGTGATCTCTGAGTAGTCAATTTGGGTAGGTCTTCTTGTCCCAAACAAAGGTATATATCAAATCTTTCTAAGATGGGAAAGGCCATAACTGGGGGACCAGGGAGTGTTTTGCAAGAAGTGGCAATTGGGCTTTCTTTGAATGAAGTGGAGATTCTCTGAGAGAAGTGAGATAATGAAGGATCTCTTCTACAAAGCACAGAAGCACCACAACTGGAGAACAGCTAACAGGTCAGTTTGGCTGGATTAGAGAGAACACAGAACAATAATATGAAATTAGTCTGAAAAAGACTCAGATTGCAAAAAAGATGTCTTTTTTGTTTTGCTTTAATTTTATCCTATTCACCAGGAAACTATCAAAGATTATCCAGAGAAATGAGAAGTAAGAAACTGAAAAGATTATTTTAGGACTATTTGGCATCTGTGTAAAGGATGGACTAGAATAGAGAGAGACTGGAAATGGGAAGATCAATTTGGAAGCAATTGAAGTAGTCTAGGCTAGAAGTAATAGGAGCTTAAACCAAGATGGTAAGGTATAATTAAAGGATCAGTGTTTTAGAGTCAGAGAACCTAGCTTTAAATTGTATTGCTTTTTATCTGTGTTATCATTGGCAAGCCAAATACCCTCTTTTGGCCTAAATTCATTGATGGTTTGCTTCTCGGTCCCTTCTACCATGAAATCTATGATCCTAAAATCTTAAAGTAAAGATTATGGAGCTTGAAAGAAGTCAGATAGGAGACATGTTGTAAAGTGGGAACAAGATTTGATAAACTAATTGGTTTTGGGAGTTGAAGGAGAAAGAAGAATCTAAGATGACTTCAAATATGTAAACTAGAGGAGATGGAAAGATCATAATGTTATCTATAGAAATAGAGAAATTTAGAGAAGTAACAGATTTGGAAGGAAAAACACTAAATAACTTTAAACACGTTGAATTTGTGATGTGTGAAGCTTAACCAATTAGAGATGTCTAACAGAGATGTTCAAAGCATACTAGGATTTAGGAAGAGATTAAAATGAGATATATAAATTCAGAAGTGATCTGCATAGAAATAATCATTGAAGATGATCTGTGAGAGATGATGGATCAGTAAAGGAAAAAGTGTAGGACAAGAAAAGAACAAAGTTTAAAATAGCCTTGGGGGATTCAAATGGATAAAAGAAGGAATAAACAAAAGAAACTAAGAAAGGAATGGTTAGAAAGATAGGAGAACCACGATAAAAGTTAAGAAGGTTGTTAAAAATGGTTTAGAGGGTAAATAGAATGAAGACTAAGAAAAGACCACTGGATATTAGTGTTTGTTGTTAATATTTCTTGAAGTTGCATTCATTTCTCTAATCTTCAGTTTCCACATTTGTCAAAAAAGAATAATACCATTCCTACCTATCTACCCACTACACATCCTATAGGTAATAAAAAAAAAAAAAAAAAGGACAAGTGAAAAATCTTTAAGTTCAATCAGAGGTACTGTGTCTGTAGACAGCTAATGCTCCAGGTTCATTAAGATGCATTCATTTTAATCATTGTATCCAGATCCATAAAAAACAAACTTGTCCTAATTAACTCTGGGAAGACAAATTCCTCTTGGCAAAAGCAACATGATCCAGTCTGACTAGACAGGGCAACACTGAATCAGGCCCATCCGGTTCTAATTGGTTCTAATAAGCACTCTCACAGACCAGAACCGCATTCCTTTCTCAACTCCACAGCCCTCATAAAGAAGAAAAATTCCATGTCACCTTTAATAATAATCCACTCCTTCCAGCCAGATGCTTGTTCAATTGATATAATGGGCTAGGTTTTTTTCTTTATTTATTCTAAGCCATATCTAGTAGATAGATAGATTAGATAGGTATAATGTATACATAATAAGTTATATAGATATAACCTATGATTATTTGTAACATTGTATATCTATATAATAATATTTCCATAGATATCCTATGTTATAACATATTGCTATATAAATATAATATATAACATATATATATATATGTATATATATATTATAATCTCTACCTGTATGTCAAAGGACACACTCCCAAACTGAATCTTTAGCGTATTTCCCCCCTAAAATCAATTTTCCTCCTACTATCTCTTTTTCTCTGCAGGGTACCAACATTCTTCTGGTCACCTAGGTTCAAAGTTTAAGAGAGACTTGACTTTTCACTCTCACTCAGCCTTCCATATCTAATCAGTTGTCAAGTCTTATCAGTTTCATCTCCTCAACATTTCTCTCATCCATCCCTTTCTCTCTACCTTTACCACAAGCATCCTTGGTCACATCTCTATCCTTTAAAAGCCAAATAGAAAATTTATTTTTTGATCCTGGAAATAATAGGGAGTTGCTGAAGTTTGTCAAATAGGGGACCTGATTTAATCAGACTTGAATTTTAAGAAGATCAATTTGGTAGCTGATTAGAAGATGGATTTGGGTTAAAAAGAAGAAGAAGAAGAAGAAGAAGAAGAAGAAGAAGAAGAAGAAGAAGAAGAAGAAGAAGAAGAAGAAGAAGAAGAAGAAGAAGAAGAAGAAGAAGAAGAAGAAGAAGAAGAAGAAGAAGAAGAAGAAGAAGAAGAAGAAGAAGAAGAAGAAAGAAGAAGAAGAAGAAGAAGAAGAAGAAGAAGAAGAAGAAGAAGAAGAAGAAGAAGAAGAAGAAGAAAGAAGAAGAAGAAGAAGGAAAAGCTTGAGATAGGGAGGCTAGCCAACAGATTATTAAAATAATTCTGGAAATGAGAAAATTAAGTCTATACAAGGGTGGTATCAGTGTTAGGGAATAGAATAGAGCAGATACAAGACTTGTTATGATGGTAAAATTAGCAGAATTTGACAAAAACTAAATATGGGGAAAGTGAGGAGTTCAATTTCAAGCCTAAATTTTATTACAGTCAAAATAGGGTAAGGTGAAGCACAGAGTTCTAAGCATGATCAATTTATTAGTAAAGTGCATAGATTTACATTTTATATCCCATTCCAAAATAAGGTCAAGATTTAGGTGTAAAGAATAATACTATAAACAAATTAGGAGAGCATTACTATTATTTCCAGGATCAAAAAAAAATTTTTCTATTTGGCTTTTAAAAGGATAGAGACGTGACCAAAGATGCTTGTGGTAAAGGTAGAGAGAAAGGGATGGATGAGAGAAATGTTGAGGAGATGAAACTGATAAGACTTGACAATTGATTAGATATAGAAGGCTGAGTGAGAGTGAAAAGTAAAGTCTCTCTTAAACTTTGAACCTAGGTGACCAGAAGAATGTTGGTACCCTGCAGAGAAAAAGAGATAGTAGGAGGAAAATTGATTTTAGGGGAAAATACGCTAAAGATTCAGTTTGGGACATGTGTCCTTTGACATACAGGTAGAGATTATAATATATATATATATATTATATTTATATAGCAATATGTTATAACATAGGATATCTATGGAAATATTATTACATAAATATATGATGTTACAAATAATTATAGGTTATATCTATATAACTTATGTATACATTATACCTGTCTAATCTATCTATATACTAGATATGGATTAGAATAAATAAAGAAAAAAACCTAACCCATTATAATAATTGTGCATACCCTTTGATCCAGACCCTATAGGTCTATAGATCCAGTGTCACTACTGAGTCTATATCCCAAAGAAATCTTAAAAGAAGGGAAAGGACTCACATGTGCAAAAATGTTTGTAGCAACTCTTTTTATGATGGCAAGGAATTGAAAAACAAGTATATAACCATCAATTGGGGATTGACTGAATAAGTTATGGTGTATGAAAGTAAAGAATATTATTGTTCGCTCTTTTTGTTGTAGCTAGAAACTGGAAGATGAATGGATGTCCATCAGTTGGAGAATGGTTGGGTAAATTGTGGTATATGAAAGTTATGGAATATTATTGCTCTGTAAGAAATGACCAGCAGGAGGAATACAGAGAGGCCTGGAGAGACTTAAACCAACTGATGCTGAGTGAAATGAGCAGAACCAGAAGATCACTGTACACTTCAACAACAATACTGTATGAGGATGTATTCTGATGGAAGTGGAAATCTTCAACATAAAGAAGATCCAACTCACTTCCAGTTGATCAATGATGGACAGAGGTAGCTACACCCAGAGAAGAAACACTGGGAAGTGAATGTAAATTGTTAGCACTAATATATTTGTCTGCCCAGGTTGCATGTACCTTCGGATTCTAATGTTTATTGTGCAACAAGAAAATGATATTCACACACATGTATTGTACCTAGACTATATTGTAACACATGTAAAATGTATGGGATTGCCTGTCATCGGGGGGAGGGAATAGAGGGAGGGGGGGATAATTTGGAAAAATGAATACAAGGGATAATATTATTAAAAATATATATATAATAAAAAAGAATATTATTGTTCTATTAAAAATGATGAAAAGGCTGATTTCAGAAAGGCTTAGAAAGATTCACATGAACTAATGTGGAGCGAAGCAAATAGAATCAGGAAAACATTGTACATGGCAATGATCAACTATGATAGATTGGATTTTTCTCATAAATTAAGTGATCCAAGACATTTCCAATGAACTTTGGATGGAAAATGCCATCCACATACAGAGAGAGAAAACTAAGGAGACCGAATGCAGATCAACACATACTAGTTTCACCCTTTTTTTTTTCTCATGGTTTTTCCCTTTTGTTCTGATTTTTCTCTCCCAACATGATACATATGAAAATACATAAAAAATGAATGTATACATATAACAAAAAAGTTTTTACATGTAACTGGGGAAAATAAAAAATAATAATCTTTTTAAATAAAAATCTTTATTAGTAATGCATGCATTTACCAATAAATAGGACCTCAGCTTCCTCAGCAAAACAAGATCATGAATGAGAGGAATAACTTTCTTGTAGTTTTCTTATAGGACTTTGTAGGTGAGGAACAAATTATGATTGCCATTCATGATGTTGAGCAATCCTGAGTAATGAAAGTCAAAATAATTGGTTATAGAGCTAAGGTATGAAGGGCAATGTGATTGGTTGCATATTGGGAATGAGAAGCTAGCAACAATACGCTCCTTTTATCCTGGAGCTAAAAAAGTGTTCATTGTTTGAGTTTACCTACAAGGTTAAAGACAGTGGTTAATTATGTGTCCTTTTATATCTAGATCATGTATCTATTTGAAGTTCTCTTAGAATAAAGTGTAAGTTGGAGGTGGACTCAAGGGCATCCTCTAGGGTACAATAAATAGAGTAGTCCAAACAATATTTGATTCCCAAATAACCATCACTGTTTCAATGTCTTTAACATTTCAAAATTGACTGAAAGGTGTCAAGAACTTAAAATTCCATTGTATTTCTTGTCCATTGATTATAAAACTATAAATATATGTATATAAACACACATATTGTTTTGTGTACATGTTTATATGTTTGTGTATATTTTATATACAAGTATGTATTATGTATATATGTGTATAAATAGATACATAGATCTATGGACACTTTTCTCAAGAAAAGAATAAGAAGACATAGTGATCACTACATAATAACATAAATATAAAACTAATTATACCTTAACAGACAAGAAGCAACTCTACTGGTGTGGGTGTTGTTCCTGAATCACTATCTGGGTACAACCAGAACATTAATTTGCTAGAGAAAAGAACAAAATTGAAATGAAGTTAGAAAAATTAAAAGAAGGGAAAAACATGCTGTGCAATTAAAATTTCACCTGAACCTATTTTAATGTGTGATTGTTGATTTAAAAAATGAAATTAAGTAGAGGGAAGTGTAGAGATTCAATCCACTATAATATTATAGAGAAGTTTAACAGACATGAAATCAATTATGATAATATTGAGATTTAAAAAAAAAAAAAACAACCTGACAAGCACCTTATTCAGCAAATACTTGACTTACTTTCCAAGCGGAGAGAGAGGGCAGCCAAGTGCAAGCTGATTTTAGAATAAGTCTTACAGAGAAGGCAGATCAGGAATTGTATCACTCCATAAAACAGAAAAAAGCAATGGAGGATAAAACCAGTTTAAAGAAAGCTTGGTGAGAACACAATTAAATCAAGTCATTCTGGGGGCATTAAAAGGAAAAAAAGCAAGAGGAAAAAGCAAAACAAAAGAAAAAGAGGAAAGACCATTTTTCTTCATTAATAACAGTAGAACCACAATACAATATAATCTGGGATGTGTTTATAGAAGAAGTAGAAATGGCACTGATGAAGCAACAAGTATTTATTGAGGATTCTTTATATATCCAGTTCTGTGTTGGGTCCTAAGAATAGAAAAAGAAAAAGAAAACAATCCTTGCCTGCAAAGAGTTTACATTTTACTTATAAAGGCAATAAGTACACCTAAATATATAGAATAATATGATTATAGAATAATTATGTAATATCATGTACTATACTCTTTATATATAATTATATGAAGTACAATAATTACATAAATTTATTGTATAGAATGTAATTATACCAATGATGTAATCATATACTAATTTACATAAGCCTATGATTATATAATCATAATATATTATGGATATCATATACTATAGAATAATATATAATAATTTATATACAATTATATGTAGCTTAACAGACTACGTAGCATAATATAATTATTATAACAGAATATTATTTATAGAATAATATATGTAACATAATGTATTATATAATATGGTAGTGGTGGTGGTATTTATCCTTTTGAAGGGAACTAATGAGATCACAAAATAGTATCTTGACTCCAATATGAATTGAATTTAGGTGAAACTCAGTTGCACAAAGTCATCAACCTCATTCTCTCTTCTGGAGTCAATGAAGAGCCATAGCAAGACAAAACTCAGGATGATTGGCTATGGCCCAGGATGCAGAAGATACCTTGGTATCTTCACTGTCTGAAAGAATGTCTCCACAGTGCCTGCTTCAGCCTTCTTCCCGGTCACTAGAAGAAATCGCTCTTATATGCCCATTCTGCCAAAGGAAGTCTTCACTTCTTGTAGATATCTCCCTTTATATAACACATAATATGGAATTTAACATATAGAGCAGTATGTGTCATATGTAACATATAATAAAGAATACTGTATTGGGAAGAATATATTGTACATAACAGAATGGATAACATTTAATATTATGCTATATATCTCAAAGCTTCTTAAACTGTGGTTCATGGCCCCTTTTGGGGTCATGTAACTTACGGTGGGTTGCAAAAAAAATCTGGCAACAGCAAAAGGTATCAAATATTCTTACAAGATTTAATTCTTTACCTAAAAATAAACAAGTATATCCATCTCATTATATATCCATCTCATTACTATGAAAATTTGCTTTCATCTTTGTAAATGACAAAATTGTATATATACTTAAAATTTGTTTTAAAATAAATTTCTTTGTGATTTATTATCAGTAAATGTTTAATGTATGCCTTTTTATATACCTATATATTTGGGTTCATGTAAAAATTTCTTAGGTGAATGTATTGTTAATAGAAAAAGTTTAAGAAGTTCTATATATAACAATGTAAAATACAATATCTTGAATAATATAATACATTGTACATAGCATCATATATAATATATAATATGGAAAATATAGAATAATTATTACATAATATATAACATATGATATACATAAGATAATCTCTTACTGTAACACAAAACATAGAACATAATTTATTATCTATAACAGAATAATGAAATACATATAGAACAAATGCAAGGCAATTTGGGGGCACTAGCAAAATGAAAGAATTAAAAAAGGCTTTGTGTAGAATATGGCATTTAAATTGAACTTTGAAGGAAAATAGGAATTCTAAGAGATGGATACAGGGAGTTTTTATTAAACAAGAAAAATGGTTTATGCATAGACATGGGAAGAGGAATGGAGACAAGGAAGGTCAGGTTAGCAGGACTGGAGTGTGTTAAGAGAAGTATTTTGTAAGACTGCAAATGTAGATTGGATCATTAAATACCAAATGGACATGCCTTAATTTAGTCCTAGAAAGAATAAGGAACTGTTTGTGTTTATTAATCAGGATGCCCAGAACAAAGTAAGCTAAGGGAAAATATTAGTATAAGGATTCATAGGGAAGATCCATGTTGAAGCAGAGAGAATTATAAAAGCATACAAGGATCTGTTCACTAAATATTTTGAGGAGGGAGGGGTGTCATTTTTAATACCAAAAAAAGCAATTGAAAGAAAATCATCAACTACTGACCTAAATACTCTCTGTTCTATGTAGAATTTTTAGGAGAATAGTCTACATATCCACTGAAGGCATCCCTGTTGAGGATATTAGGATGAAAGGCTTTCAACAGTGATACTCTATAGGGAGCACAACTTTACCAATATACTGGAAAATGTCTGGAATACTATAATAACAATGTTAAATTTATTTTTAATTGCTTCAATAGAATGCAAATATGCCTTAAAGACTGTCTTCCAATAGAACATATCCCATACATACATCAAAATTATTCAGAATTTCTTGAAAGATATAATAATAAACATAATCATATTAGATGATAACTAATAACTAATATATCTTCAACAAAGATGTTTGTCATTATGATGGAGGAGATCAGGAGATCCGATGCACATTAATTTGGAAAGGTTTCCTGTAGGTGGAGAGTTCCTTGAGCTCTTCTTAATTGATAGTGACATTATGCTGGTTGTATAAAGCTATAAAACATTTCAGAGTCTCTTGAAAGAAATATATAACCATTCAAAACAGTTTGATTGCACCAATTCATCAGGGAAAATCAGTTGTCCCATGAAGATAGAGAAGTTATCCATGGAGTTCCTTCAACTGATGGGTAAGACACTGTCAATGGGTTGGGCCCTATTAAATAGGAATTATTAAATATTAAATAGGAAGAAAAGACAGAAGCAGATTGTCTTGGAGAAATCATAAAAGTTTTTTTTATTCACTCCAAACTTCCCCCCCAAAAAAATTCTCTCAGAAAAAAAGCCCATTTTTTAAAATACCAATATTTTACGTGTAGTATTAAGAGTCATGGAACACTCAAAAAGAACTAGAAATCGGTATCATGCCAGATACAATTCTGCCTCACTTAAATCCAATTCACTTACAAATCAAGACTTCACCCATGATATCATTGGTCCTCTTTGAAATTAAAGAATAAACAACAGGCAGCTGGTCCCTGGTTTCTGTTTTCTTACAATACCTGTGATTTTACTGGTATCAGTCAAGAAATTTGTTTCTCTCAAAGCAAATTCCCAATTATCTTGTAACTTACTGTCTTAGGGAGTTATCTAGATCATCAGGATAGTGTACTTGTCAGAATAAAACGTCCAGCATGAATCAGAGATGAGACAGTAAGGAAGACCAGAGGTATGTTGGAACCAATTTAAACCAGCTTACAGAAGTCAGTTATGAAATTTTCGTTTTGTTGTTGTTTAGTCATTTCAGTCATGGATGATTCTTTGTGGCACCATTTGGGGTTTTCTTGGCAAAGATACTAGAATAGTTTGACATTCTTTACTCCAGCTCATTTTACAGATGAGAAAACTGAGGCAAACTGAAGGTTAAGTAAATTGTCCAGGGTGATATAGGCAGTGAGTATTTGAGGTCAAATTTGAACTCATGAAGATGAGTCCTTCTGACTCCAACTCTGATGCTTTCCACTGTATCACCTATAAATCAGGGCATGATTTATTGCCCTGTGAACTTTCTAGAGCTCAGAAAGTGATAGAGAAAATGTTAATACAGATTAAACTTTAAAATATGTCTTGTGTATACTTTTTCCATGAGATCTAGTTGTTAAGCATTTACTAGCATATTTCCTATAGAGACCTAGGACAAGAACAAGTGAGATAGGGGTTTATGACTTACTTTTTATGGTTAATTTTAAAGTCTTTTCAACTCTGAGATATCACTACTTAGCTCTCACATTGACAAAAATGACCAGAAAAGCTAAGTATAAATGTAGGAAGAGATGTGGGAAAACTGGGACACTAATACATGTTGTTGGAATTGTGGACTGATCCAACCATTTTGGAGAGTAATTTGGAACTATTCCCAAAGGGCTAGCAAACTGTACATACTCTTTGATCCTGCAGTGTTTCTACTGAGCCTGTATCCCAAAGAGATAATAAAAAAGGGAAAGGGATCCACAGGTGCAAAAATGTATGTAGCAGCCCTTTTTGTGGTGGCAAGAAACTAGAAAGTAAGTGCATCCCCATCAGCTGGGGAATAACTAAAAAGTTATAGTATATGAATGTAATGGAATATTATTATTCTATAAGAAATGATTATCAGGATGACTTCAGAAAGGCCTGGAGAGACTTATATGAACCAATGTTAAATGAAGTTAATTCAACCAAAAGAACATTGTCCACAACAAGAAGTTTATGTGAGGATCAACTCTGATGGACATGGCTCTTTTCAACAATGAGGTGATTCAGCCAACTCTAATAGTCTTGTGATGGAGACAGACATCTGCATCCAGAAAGAGGACTGTGGGAACTGAATGTAGATCACAACATAGCATTTCACCTTTTTTGTTATTGTTTGCTTGCTTTTTTTTTCTCTTTTTCCCTTTTTTTATCTGAGGTTTTTTTGTTCAGTATGATAAATGTGGAAACATATAAAAGAATTGCATATGTTTAATATATATTGAATTATTTTCTGTCTAGGGTAGGAGGTGAGGGGAAGGAAGGAAGAAAAATTTGGAACACAAGGATTTACAAGGGTATATGCAAAGGGTTTCTTTGCATATATTTGAAAATTAAAAAGCTATTATTTTTTTTAAATTTAAAGTCTTTCAAATCATTTTTCAAACTAGCTAAAGGCATGTCCTTATTGTTACTTTTTTTAACAAAAGGAAGAAAATGTTTAAACTGAGCCTTTTGGGAACTGCTTTCCAAATGTGCTCATGCTAGTTAGGATTAATTTAATTAAATTCAAGAATCTAAAAAAGATAGCTCTTCCCTGGAGAAAGACCTAAGCTTAGTATTTGCCTTGAAAAACAGCCAATACAAAATTTTAAAAAAAATTAAATTTAAGACTTCACTCTCTGCAAGATCCTGGAGAGTTTGCTGTCCCCTAACAACAACAATAGTTAGAGCTAAGTGATGCTATCTCCCTAATTATATTTGCCTAACAAAAAGATTAGGTATTAAATAGTTAGGATGTGAGCCAATGTTCCTTCTTCATGAGGTGGCACAGTAAATACTCAACTAAGTAAGACCTAATCAGAAAGTAGCAAAGTATATCAGCTTATAAAAAGTTGGAGATGGAAATGGCAAATCATTCCAGTATCTTTGCCAAATACACACACACACACATACAAAACAAACCCAAATGTAATCACAAAGTATCAGTCATACTGCAAAATGAAACAAAACATGGCATGACTTAACAAACAAAGCAGTATGGCTTTGAATTCAGAGGGCTTGGTTGCAAATAATGGCTCCTCCCTCAACTTCCCTAAAACTCATTGTCCTCCTTCATAAAATAAGGTTGCTACCATGGTCCCTTTCAGCTCTAGGAACTAAATCACCTCTAAGGTTCCCTCCTGTCCTAAAAATATGATAGTATATCTAAAGATGAGATCTGTTTTCTTTCCTGTAATCCCTATAATACTCTCAAACAAAATGTATACACCATTCTCCTCTGCAGCATTCAGAAGACATGCTGGAAATTTTTTGAAAAATCTGTTCAGAATCTATCATCATATACCTTAGTCACTGGGATCCTTACCTAAGCATCCTTTACAGCTACAAGTCACAAATCCAGAATAGTCTCATTTTTCTAGAAATACAGCAGTGACCTGATCCAAAGGACCATGAGGTATTTGTCCTCTCTCTGTGTGATAATATTTCTATAATTGCTATTTGAAAATGGATCCTTCTGTAGGGAGTTGGTGGGAGAAAAGATAGTGGAGAGGAGGGTTTGAACATCATTACATACCTAGACATCCCTTCTTATTTCCCCCCTTTCTAATTCTGCTATTGTTCAGTTGGGTCCAATTCTTTATGACCCCATTTGGAGTTTTCTTGGCCCTGAATTTGTTTGACATTTCCTTCTCTAGTGTGTCTCCACACTAGTAAATAGGTATTGTGACACACCCAGAATCACACATCTAGTGTCTGAGACCAGATTTGAAGTCAGAACTCAAAGCTAAGTGTTCTATCTAATGTCCCATATAGATGCTTTAAGAGCTTCTAATTTCACTTTCTGTCAATTATTTTTATTATAAATGAAAAAATTATTTGTATTAAAACTACAGGGTATTTCCACTTAAACATTCTAATTCCTTAATATTTGAACTAACTAAAATAGTCCTTATGAGATGGTGCTACACAGTAATGCTCAAAATAAAGACTGAAGGCAAACATTAAACTTGAATGCTGTCAAAAAATGTGTCCTCAATCTTTATAATGAATTTCTATTTTTGTCACAATATCATATAAAAATTTCTTAAAATATTCTTGAATTCATAAATGCTATGAGATAGTCTAGAATGACTAGCTAATCAAATATATAGACTTGTTCAACAGATTAAACCCTGTAATTTTATATATCAAAACAAAATTAAATGCTCAACCGGTACTGAACTTTGTTTTTGAATTATTTTACTTAAACTAAGCAATAAATGCAACAAATCTTAACTAAAAAAAAACTATAGGGTATATTCTTTGTATATTAGCACTACAGGGGAGAGTCATCTACACATGTTACCTTTGGTCCATCCTTTATCTAAAGTGTTTTCATAGTAAAACCTAGGAAGACTTACATGAACTGATACAAAGTGAAGTGAGCAGAACCAGAAGAAGATTGTATACTGTAACAACAATATTTTGTAATATTTGTAAGATGATCAGCTTTGACTGACTTAGCTATTCCCAGCAATACAATGATCAAAGACAATTACAAAGAATTTATGATGAAAAATGCTATCCATGTCCGACAAAGAACCAATGAAATCTGGATGCAAAGTGAAGCAAACTTTTTTTAAATTTATTTTGATGAGGGCTTTATCTATTTTCTTTCACAACATAGTTAATATGAATATTACATGACTGCACATGTATAATCTCTACCATATTTCTTAGCTTCTCAAGGAGAGGGAAGGAAGGAGGAAGAAAAAGAATTTGAAACTCAAAAGTTTTTTAAGATCAAATTTAGTGTCCTTTAAATTACACTAAGAACCTTTGCTAAGAAACACCACTTTTCTATGCCCATTAATAAGGCAATCAAGTATTTTGAATTATCCTAGTCAAGTTCAGTAAACTCTCTCTCTCTCTCTCTCTCTCTCTCTCTCTCTCTCTCTCTCTCTCTCTCTCTCTCTCTCTCTCTCTCTTTATATATATATATGTTTTTATTGGCAGAACATATGCATGGGTAATTTTCCAACATTGATCCTTGCAAACACTTCTGTTCCAACTTTTCCCTTCCTTCCCTCCACCCCCTCCCCTAGATGGCAGGCAATCTCATACCTATTAAACACATTAATCTTAAATACAATATATGTGTACATATTTTTGTAGTTCTATTGTTGTACAAGAAAAATTGGATTCAGAAGGTAAAAATAACCTGGGAAGAAAAACAAAAATGCAAGCAGACCACACTGTGATGAACAGAACCAGTTACACCCAGCAAAAGAACACTTTGCTTTACTTCTTCTGGTTCTGCTCACTTCACTTTATATCAGTTCATATAAATCTTCCTAGGTTTTACTGTGAAGATACTTTAGATAAAGGATGGACCAAAGGTAACAGTGTAGATGACTCTCCCCTGTAATGCTAATATACAAAGGATATATCCTATAGTTTTTTTTAATTTAAAAATATTTTACATGTAATTTAGAAAAATTAAAATAAATATCAATAGTTTCACAGTTCTGTGCATTCATAGTCTGACCACAAAGGTAACAACAACCCCATTCCCGTGTGTGAACTAGCTCACACTTTGTCTGTGAACTCACAGACTTTAAAGCAAAACACATCAAGATGCATGGCATTTCCTGGGAATTAATGACTGGGAGAAATGAAGGCCCATGCCAAATGCAAGGATCATTAACTTAAGCCAGTCATTAAAATCCTAAGAAAATGCAGGGGGCAAAGGCTATCATTAGCTTTGGAAGTAGTCACAGGAGACCATGATGGGACTATCAAGAAGACTCTGAGATTGTTGATAGATTTGATGAGGCAGAAGGCTTCCTCTTCAATAAAATGGCATTAATAATGCTTGCACTGTCCATTTTACAAGGTCATTGTGGCAAAAGTCTTCCATATCTGCTTCCACCTCTAATCTTCAAGCATCTTTTATTTCAGCATTATGGATATTTTTATAACTCACAACTCTTTCATGCCTTATACATAATCATCTAAAAAATAAAAACAAACATTTATTAAGTGCCTACTTTTTGCTATGTACTATACCACAAACTTTATAAATGTATCTCATTTTTATACTCACAACAACCCTGAGAGGTAGATGCTATGATCCCCATTTTACAGCTGAGGAACCTGAGGCAGAGAGAGATT